>NC_046165.1:56442467-56742467 GCF_011064425.1 Rattus rattus | reverse complement strand
CCTTGCCACAGTATGTTTTACACAGCACATTACTTATGTATATATTTCAAAATATATAAATTTTTATCTCTTAAATATAAGTGTCATTTAATATCAATATATGTGTTTTAAAATAAGAGTAAATGACCCAGCTGCTTTCATCAAAACACATTGCCTCTTTTGATAACACAAAACAGTTTTTATTCCTATGATGCTGGTGTCCTTAGCTGATACTCTCAGCATTGGCATCCAACTCCATTGAGGAGGAGGAGGAAGTGCTTTATTTATTTGGCTAAAAATCAGAAATTTTACTACTGCTTCTCCTGTATTTCTTTATGAGATCCCAGAGTAAACCCCGAGTGTAGACCTTATCTGCAGAAAAACTTGGGAAATCTAGGTAAATTTTGCATGTCTTATTTAGGACTATTAATTAAAAAAAACAGCAACAAAACAAAAAATTGGCATTTATTTGCACATGTCAACTTCTTGTCTTGTTAGATTTTCAAGCACATCAATCTAGTCATCCTTTAGTTATTTTGGTCTTTTAATGTCCTGATACCATCGACCTTGGCAGACCTTGTATAACTCCTCATTAGGGCCCAGGCATGGAGAGATGGGAATAAACAACTATTTGTCCATTGACTGTCAGTAGGATGACCTCTCCTTTTGCTGGAGGTGTCTGTAAGCTGGGTAAAATTGTACCTATAAACCAAACGTCTTCCTTGATAAATATGTTTATAACATAACTCAATCAGACTTAGGCTTTTGGACAAATAGAGTTATCGTGTATACTCAACCATGTAAATTTTAACACTGTCAGCTTCTGTTTTGTTACAATTGTGAAAACTATATTAATGTCAATTTTACAGAGACACTTACCATTTTAACTCACAGAATTCAGGGCTGGATGCATTGGATCCCTTAAGAAGACTTACCCCTTAAAACTCACACATGCATTTTCTAACTTTCTACTTTCTTCGTTATACATTGTGCTCAGGGTTGGCAGTGCCATGTAGAGTCGTTGATACAGGAAGATCCAAGAAGTAGGTGGTTAGTATTGTGTAGGTAATGGTGAGGTTATTGGTGGCATTAGTGTCCTGGCCTCTGAAGTGATGGGGCTCCAGGAATTTCATTTCTTGATTCCTTTCATGATTCAGAAGAGAAATCCCGTTCTTTGCGTTTATGCCTGCCTTATTTATTTCATGAACATTTTGAACACTTTTTGTAATGTCTAGGACTATTTATAAAGATGGAAATGGGCTGTCATAGTTCAGATGTACAAAGCTTCTTTATCCAAATTCATGTCTATGTAAAGCAGATGTACTGTTGTTATTTTGCTGTTTCTTTCTTTTACTGTAGCTCTTCCAAAAGTTCTCAGCTCTTTCTGAGTTTCATTAAAGGCATCTTCAAGATAAACAGAAAATAACTAATTACAGATGTGTTGAATTGGACTTTTCCTATTAATTTCTTTTTATTGCTTACACAGATGTTATCAAGTTTAACCCTTACAGCCGGGATTCTTGTGTTCACAGTGTGCAAATCTCCAGGGAGTCAAGATGCTCTGCTCAAACGCAGAAGGTGCATCCCTGAGGCTCTGTAATTTTGAGGATCCTTCAGGTCTTAAAGCCAACTTAGAGGGTGAGAGACTGTCTGCCTATTTTTGCTTGGAAACCATTAAATAAAAGCTGTTGTTAGAGGTGAATCAGGACGGCTCTAGGCAGAGCTTCATCTGAGGTCAGAACTGGAGAGTCACTTTACTTTGGCCTCAGTCATTGGCAGAGGCTAGACTAAACAATACCGAGGACACAGGAAATAATGCCTTAGAAGCTTAATTGAAATGTTAAATATCAACCTTCTAATTTTCAAATAAAATAAAATATTTGTATGCTGACAAAATTGAAGAATTTCAGTTAAGCCTACAGTGTTTGTTAGGTCTTAATATTCCAGCAGTGTTTCGTTATTTGTGAATTGGACACCTCATTTACCTGAATTTAGGAGACATGGTGCTTGTGTGTTCCCCTGATTGTGCATTTATAAAGGCATATTATAGAAGTGCTAATTATCAAAAGAAAATATTGTGTTCTCTAAATATTGCTAAAACATTGACATTTATGCCATAAGAAAATAAATTACCACCATTGAAATCTATATTGCAAGTTGGTTGAAAGATAGATTTTAAGTTTATTTCCAAAAGTTGCATGGCCTTTTCTCATCCCCTCTGTAAGATCATCTCATGTGTTTGCTTCTAGTGGCTAACTATAAAGTTTTTAGGTTAAACTCCTTCAAAAACGTGCTTCTTGCAGGTGCTAATCTGAAAGGTGTGGACATGGAAGGAAGCCAGATGACAGGGATTAACCTCAGAGTTGCTACCTTAAAAAATGCGAAACTGAAGAACTGTAATCTCAGAGGAGCAACTCTGGCAGGAACGGATTTAGAAGTAAGTCTCTAGACTGAAGTCTCTGAGGAATTTTAATGATGAGAATCACTGGTGGGATCATGCAAACTGCTGAAATTGTAAACAGAATAATTGTCTGTGAAGCTCCACCTAACATGGCTGGGCAGCTGGAAGGTCACTGTCCTTTCAATTGCCTATTCAGAAAGTGAGCATGGGGACTCATAACTGGAATCCCAGCTGAGGTGAGAGGAGTGGGATTTCTAGCCTAGACTGGAATTATCAGTGAGACCCTGCACCCTTCTGCCCCTCCAAGAAATGAGGTAGGGGGAACATTCGCTTGTTGAATGACTTTTAGTTCCAGAGGTCGATTTGATAACTAGGTAGACTGTGTTACCTAAGTCATATGTGCCAGTTCCAGATGCAGAGGGAAACAGATATGGTTTTCTGTCAGCCTTGATTTCATTCATCTCCTTTTCCTTGGGTCTCTCTCAAGCATATTGCAGTTTTTTTTTTTTTTTTTTTTTTTTTTTTTTTTTTGAGCTGGGGACCCAACCCAGGGCCTTGCGCCTTCCTAGGTCAGCTCTACCGCTGAGCTAAATCCCCAGCCCCAGCATATTGCAGTCTTAATAGGTTTAATTCCAAACAGAATTTAATGAGCCAGATTATTTCTTGAACCACTTGAGAAGTTTAAATGATTTCTGCGTTTAAGATTGGGCTCATGAAAAGCCCGTTTTAACTTGGCATCATGCTCAGTTTGGATCTCAGCTTGAGATTTTTAATTTGGTCTATGATTTTTCGTAAGACCTGTATTCTATGTCTTCTCGATTTGTAGACTTAGGTAGTTGGTTTGTCTGTACAGAAGAACTCATTATACAGCAAAGGCTGGCCTCAAACTTGTGATTTTTTTTTTCTTCTCAGCTCCCACCATGCCTGACTCAGTGGCTGTTGTCTACATAATGCTGTCAAGTGCTGCTGCTTGCACTAAGGCGTGTTTTATGTATCTGTTCTGTTAATTACAGTCGCTAACAACCACTTAGTTGTTGGACGACCTTTGAGCTTGGTACAACTGAGACACTAAACTTAAAAAATATTTACTTCATCTTAATTCATTTAAACTTAAATAGCTACAATTTTCTGGTGGCTGTGTTATATTAAACAATGTGGCATGGCACAGATAGAATTATAAATGAAAATTTAGCTTATCTCAGACTTTCTGTTTTGTTTTGTTTTAGCTTTGATCTCTTGATAGTTCTTAGGAGCAGAGCAGTAAATTCAACTAAAGGAAAAACTTACACCAAAAAATGGCTTTGCACCATTAATGTAGCCCTTCCAATTCTTTTTATTTATGTTTTATGAGTATTTTGCCTGCTCCATATTCCCTGTGCATGCCTGGTGCTCACGGAGGTCAGAAGAGGCCATTCAGGATCCCTTGGTTCCTGAGTTCAGATCATTGTGAGCTGCCATGAGTACTGAGGAGAGCATTTACCTGGGGGTTTACTTATGTTTTCAGAGGCCCATTATCATCATGGCAGAGTATGGTGGCAGGTAGACATAGTGCTGGAGAAGTCACTGGGAACTATGTCCTGATCCACAAGCAGGGAAAGAGATGGGCCTGGCACGGGCTTTTCTTTCTTTTTTTTTTTTTATTAACTTGAGTATTTCTTATGTACATTTCGAAAGTGTTATTCCCTTTCCGGTTTCCGGGCAAACATCCCTTCCTCCCCCCTTCCTTATGGGTGTTCCCCTCCCCACCCTCCCCCCATTGCCGCCCTCCCCCCACAGTCTAGTTCACTGTGGGTTCAGTCTTAGCAGGACCCAGGGCTTCCCCTTCCACTGGTGCTCTTACTAGGATATTCATTGCTACCTATGAGGTCAGAGTCCAGGGTCAGTCCATGTATAGTCTTTAGGTAGTGGCTTAGTTAGTCCCTGGAAGCTCTGGTTGCTTGGCATTGTTGTACATATGGGGTCTCAAGCCCCTTCAAGCTCTTCCAGTTCTTTCTCTGATTCCTTCAACGGGGGTCCCGTTCTCAGTTCATTGGTTTGCTGCTGGCATTCGCCTCTGTATTTGCTGTATTCTGGCTGTGTCTCTCAGGAGCGGAGCTACATCCGCTCCTGTCGGTCTGCACTTCTTTTTCATCCATCTTGTCTAATTGGGTGGCTGTATATGTATGGGCCACATGTGGGCAGGCTCTGAATGGGTGTTCCTTCAGTCTCTGTTTTAATCTTTGCCTCTCTCTTCCCTGCCAAGGGTATTCTTGTTCCCCTTTTAAAGAAGGAGTGAAGCCTTCACATTTTGATCATCCGTCTTGAGTTTCATTTGTTCTAGGCATCTAGGGTAATTCAAGCATTTGGGCTAATAGCCACTTATCAGTGAGTGCATACCATGTATGTCTTTCTGTGATTGGGTTAGCTCACTCAGGATGATATTTTCCAGTTCCAACCATTTGCCTACAAATTTCATAAACTCGTTGTTTTTGATAGCTGAGTAATATTCCATTGTGTAGATGTACCACATTTTCTGTATCCATTCCTCTGTTGAAGGGCATCTGGGTTCTTTCCAGCTTCTGGCTATTATAAATAAGGCTGCGATGAACATAGTGGAGCACGTGGCACGGGCTTTTCAAATCCCAAAGTCCTTCCCCGGTGACACACTTCCTCCAACAAGGCCACACCCCCTCTAACAAGGCCACACCCCCTCCAACAAGGCCATGCCACCTAATTCTTCTAATCCTTCCCAATAGTTCTACTCCCTGTGACTAAACATTCAAATATATGAGCCCGTGGGGGTCGTTTTATCCACATTGCCACAATGCATTAGTAGAAGGTTCCAAGAATGGGAACACTTGGGAATATTGTCCTGCCATGCCAAGAAATAATTTTGTGGGGGAACCAAGTCAGATCCTAAATCATTTGAGCTCCATGAGTCTTGTTTTTTGTCTTGCAGAACTGTGATTTGTCGGGGTGTGACCTCCAGGAAGCCAACTTGAGAGGCTCCAACGTGAAGGGTGCCATATTTGAAGAGATGCTGACACCATTACATATGTCTCAGAGTGTCAGATGAGAGTGGCAAGAGCTGGAGGAAGATGTCCCAGATGAAAACGTTTCCTTATTTTATTTCTCCCATCTATCAAGTTGTCTAGTGGAGAGAAAACTGTAAGGGAATTTAAGGCATATGTTTGTTCCCAGAGGTGCATAAGGGGAAGTAATTGCATTTCCCTCATTGTGACTGTAACAGAAGAACACTCTGTTCATAGATGTAGGGAAAGTAGACCATGCTGCTGCATTTTGAGTGGAGTTGGGGCGTTTGTCTGGTTTCTGACCAGGAGTAGTAGCTATTCTATTTGCTTTTATTTAGGCATTGTATGGAAGAACCATCTTGGTTTAAGATGCATTGAGAATTTTAATTTATGAAAAGCACAACATATGCAAATATATTTATTGAATACCTAGATGCAGTAAGGATGTTTAAGTTGCTAAACGTCTTGAAGACTCTGACGAGTTGTTCGGGTTTATAAATAGCTTTAGTAATGCCTTCCTCTTCAAACACCTATCCATCCTGTGAGGGTGATTAGTTTAAGACTCCCTTGGCTCTTTTGAAATTCATTTCTGTAATGTTTACTTTTAAAGAAGAAAACAGCAAACTTTGAGTCATAGTCTGTTCTCACATTTTGAGACACAGTTGGAGGAAAGCTCGTGTGTATCATTCTGCAGGAGAAGGAAGGATTCCCAGTCGCTGCAGTGGTCTAGTGAGCACACGTCAGCTTCACTATAGGCAAATTCCATTGTGCAGCAGACTAGGCTACCCTATCCTGTCACTAGTTAGTTCTCATGCTCAGTTGTCACAAGCATAGGAAGATACTTCAGAACCAAACACAGCTTTATCCTGACCACAGTTTGTGTATGCCAGTTAGTTTATACAGAACCAGCTTAGAATAGATATTCAACAAATCTACTGCATTTGGAGCTAGACAGTATGGATAAATCCTGCAGTCACCTACAAGAAAGCAACATCAGATAACTATAGCTAAAACCCTGTGGTGGGGACTAAGAAATTCTGAACTGATGGCTTGATTATAGCCACCAAAACAGCTGATGAACACACATTAAGTGTTTGGCCAGCACATGCTGTACTGTGTCAGTACCTGTGGCTCTTTTTTTTTTTTTTTTTTTTTTAATATTTTCTGATGTTTGTCTTGTTTTTTTTTTTTTTTTTTTTTTTTTTTTTTTTTTTTTTTGGTTCTTTTTTTTTCGGAGCTGGGGACCGAACCCAGGGCCTTGTGCTTCCTAGGCAAGCGCTCTACCACTGAGCTAAATCCCCAACCCCGCTTTGTCTTGTTTTTAAATGAAATTTTGGTCCAGTTTTCTTGAGTCATTATTATCTGTGAACACAGCAGTAGGGTCTTTACCTTCCTAGTGGGTGTCCCAGTGTCCTTATGTGTTTCCCAAGAGCAGGGAAGAAGCTGTGTCCAAATGGGTTCTCAATCCTACAGGCTGGTCAGCTTGAGGCAATGAATCCTTACAGATGACCTTGTCTCCTTCAGGAGAGTGGCTTGTCTTCATTACTCTGTAGCTTATTCTTATATCTACATATGCAAAGCTTTCCTTCACAGTAAAGGGCTTACACGGGGAGGAGAGCGCCCCTTTACAGGGAAAGGAAAGCAATTTCGAAAATGAATTATTTTCTTTGTGTTATTATTTTTACCAAGACAGAGAAGTATTGTATTGAGAGATACCTATTTTCATAATCAATGTGTGCCTAAATTATATTTAACTCATTTCACTGCACTCTATTTTCAATAATTATAGCCTGTATGCATTCACTGAATGGTCCTCTGCAGACAGAGGAGCTGAGAGATGCAAACAAAGCGTGCTTGGGAACTGCGGGGTTCAGCTCTGATGTAAACCGCATTAATAAATGGTGTGGACCGCTGACCAGCTGTTTCGGCTCTTGCTTTTATAAGTCAGCACTTTCTGCATTTCCCACAGTTTTCCATGATGGTGCCATGCAGGAGTGGACCGCACAGTGCTCTTAATGAATTAGTTTTGCTGAAAAAGTCATTAAAGCAAATTTACTTCTTGGGTGTGGTTTCCTTCACAGACCACCATGCTCCAGCACTTTTGGTTCTACACTAGGGAAGACACCCTGTGACTTGTATTGCTCTGTAGCTGAAGAATATCACTGCTTGTTTGCTGTGTTGAGTGAGATCTAGGAGAGATTTCTAAGGGAAGGCATTCCACATAGTAAGACTCGCATTATCTCTAGCATGAAAGTGTGTGTATGTCAGTTAAAATAGAATCTCATGGGAGGACTGCAGAAAGGTTCTCAGCCTAAGTCAGCTAGATGATTTCCATTGATAAAATTCAGGTCTCTACTGGAGTAACTGTCTGAGACAATACATGTCAGGCTCTTATGTAGTCAAGTTCCTCGGAAACCATTTGAAGGGATTTTGAATAAAAAATGTTGTAAAGTCCTTATTATGATGGCTTCCATTATTAATCAAGACCTATTTTTCCCCAGTTCATTTTATGAATCTGTTATTTATGATATAAGTCTACCTCCAGGTGAACTTTAAATCATCTTTTATACATGAAGAACTCTAGAATTATATTAAATTCCCCAAGGAGGTAGGTAGTATCTTTAAAATGAAAAGTATCAAACTACAAAGGAAAGTGGCTACATTATTTCAGAATAAAACATGTTCTCCAAGGCTTTATTCTCAGCCTTTTACTGCCTGGCTTAGCCCAGTGAGCAGCAGTTAGCCCCACAGTCCTCCTGCTGAGATTTTACATTATGGCAAAACAGAGGTTGTTCACCTATCATTCAGGAAGGTTACAAAATCATCACTGCTATCATTTTGAGCTATTTTAATGTTGAAAATGAAGCAATTTTCCTATAAAACCACTCTTTTGAATTTAGAAAATTGTGACAATTATAAAGCCCAATTACTTAAACCCAATTTGTCAATTTCAGGTCTTGGGTAAATTGGCCTAAGCATGCGATCATGAGAGATCTAAAAATCTACCATTAAAGCCTCAAAACCTCACTGACTGCTTAATGGTTTAAGAGCCTATTTGATGCTGTCGGAAGTAAGGCAGATTTGGTTTCTGTTCTTAGACTCTGTGTGACCTAAGACAAGACTAAATGTACTTAGGCGGATCTGAAGTTTTGAGTCTTGTTGCCCTATTCATAAACTATTTGAAATGTTTTAATTTTTTTTTTAAATCAATACAGAAACACTGAGGTAAGCAGTCCACTAACAACAGGGCTCAGACATCCTTGCCACTTTGTTAGTCCTAGCCAGAAACCACAGTCTTTCTCTTAAGTGACATTTAGAAGCTCATCCCTAATAAACAAAATACAGTGGACAGTTTAAACCAAAATTGTTCAGACTTAAGGAATTCTTATAGAAAACTAGCCTTACCCGCACACTTCAGAGAGAAGAGGTTCTTCTGCTGTTTGTGTCAGAGTTAGGGAATCTAAATAAAATGATGTAGTCACCACAAAGTCCCTCTTCCCTACCCTGTCCTCAGGACAGAGCACAGATGACCTGGGAAGCCAATGCTGCTTATTTGGGCCTGATGTTATTACTCTTTACTTGAAACCCTTGCAAATGGAGTTATTTCAAAGAACACTGAGCAATGACGGTAGTAGTGTTGCCAGTAGTGTTGCTGATCTCAGCTGTAAAAAGATCAAATATTGTGTTATTTTTACAGTGTAGGTAGTGAAGAGATTTTTACAATGTACTGTACACAGAGGTTTTATTCTGAAATAGAGGCAGCATCTGTCAAACCTGGTTATTCACTCAGTGACTCATCGAAAGCCATATATATATATATATATATATATATATATATATATATATATGTATATATGACTAGATGCAAAGAACTATTAATAGGCAGATAGCTTAGAAACAACTTTTGTGGATTATAGACAGAGTAAAGATAGCACAAATTTCAGAGGCAGGCAGATGAACTTCAAGTTCAAGACCAGCCTGGTCTACATTCCAGGATAGCCAAGACTACACAGAGAAACCCAGTCTCGAAAAACAAAAACAAATTTAGTACATTTGTGTGTGTGTGTGTGTGTGTGTGTGTGTGTGTGTGTGTGTGTGTGTGTGTGTGCGCGTGTGTGTGTGTGTGCGCGCGCGCGCGCGCGCGCACTTTTCAGCACATTCATGGAGGTCAGAGGACAACTTGAGAGACTTAATTCTCTTACTGCACCTTGTGGGACCCTGGATTGAATTCAGGCCGTCAGGATTGGCAGCAACCTCTAACCACTGAGCCATCTCAGTTTTTAAAAAAGATTGGGAACAACACTATGATTATCTGATTTAAATGATTCCTTTTACAGAGACCCAAATGCTAAGACTGGTGCTCAGGTACTTTGTCTCAGCTTTCTGTATTATCACCTAACTTCCCTGTGAGTTTTTGAGTGTGTGTTTAACTTCACCAATCCCAGGACGTCCATTATCCTTGAACTTTCCTCAGCGGGGAATTCAACATGTCTGGGTTTTAATCCCTTAGAATGGTGGCTTCAGCTGTGAAAGTTTTAGCTAAGATTTTAATGACCAAGTTTAAGAAAATGCAACAGATAGACCAGCAGGTGTTCCAATTACATTCCCCATTAAATGGCTTTTTGTGAGGGTTTAAAAGTTACTATGGTCTACGCTGCACTATGCTCACCAGCGGGGAAGACTTCAGTGTCCCAGAAAAAAAAATCATATAAAAAGAAAGCTAGACAGACAGAAACATTGAAGTACTCAACCTACTGACAGAAGCTTGGTATCCCTTTGGCTTTCACATCCAAACAGGTAAAATTTTTTGTTTTTCTAGCATTGTTTTAATGTTGCTCGTTACTGTATGTCTAAAGGGTATCTTGGGTCAAGTCATCACATGCCTTTGATGGTATCCAAGGAAGCCTCGCCCTCTACTGACTGACCTTATCACCCACCAGCCTTGGGGGAGAGCCAACCTTTGAGGAACCTAGCAGTGTTGGACATTGACTTTTAGCCTCATTCTCATCAGATGAAATTAACTTGGAGGCATGTTTTATCAACTAACTATACACTTAACCTGGCGAGGGGGGCATCCGAGGTAATGCCTTCCCTAAATGAGTATTTAATTCTCCCTCGGTCTTGAAGCTGGTCTGACCAGCTATTATACTTCAAAGACTAGATGACAGACAGAAAAATGTCAACAGTGCCAAAGGGTAGCAAATTCATGCAACCTTTTATTAGCCAGAGATACCCAGTAGGTACTTCTTTTTTCAGAGCAGATGGCCCTGCTCTAACTTCATGAATGACAGAGTTGAGAACTAATTTATAATGGGTAATGCATGGGCAAAGTTTCAATTTGGTAAGGGATGAATTATGGGTTTTGGGTAACCCAAATAAACAAAAAGTGGACTACATTACCACAAAAAAGTACTGAACATGTCAGAATCTAGTACAGGTGCCTGTTCCCAGTGTCTGTGAAGCTTAAGACAGGCAGATGCCCCCATTTCCTTGCCTCTGAACAAGCTGTGTGTCTGCAGTTTCTGTGGAGCCAGTGGTCCGGGTGCTGGCTTCTTTCCAAAGTATCCTTCGCTCTGTGTCTTGATGTCCCTTAGAATGGAAACGATCCCCAAACTGATGGCCGCTGTTGTTCTGTTGACTGTGTGTTTGGAAGGCTGCTCCAGCCAGCACTGGTCCTATGGGTTGCGCCCTGGGGGGAAGAGAAATACTGAACACTTGGTTGATTCTTTCCAAGAGGTAAGTTTGCCAGCACCAATCTGACTTGCTTCTAACTACATGAGCCATAGAGTGCAAGCCTCAGTGGTACTTCTCTGAGCTTACCCTAAATACTGACTCTAGTGAGACAAGACTTCGTGGAGTGGAAGGCAGATTCCTCCTTGCACTTTGGACAGAGACTAAAGGAAGCAAACAGCCAGACAGATGTGAAGAGGGTAGGACACCAAGTGCATTACAAGGCACCATGCTTTCAAATATCTATGATATCAATAGTCTTATGTAATTTGCCAGTAACTATTGGTATTAAGGACATAAGTGCCATTATTTCTTGTTACTGATAGAGACATTTAAGCAAGGAACTTGGAGAATGTTCAAATCCATGAATTATCAAATGTAAGATTGTGAGGTAGAAAACATACTAGATGCCATTTCCCACAGATTAAATTACAGCACTGGCACCAGCATTAATGAGGGACACTTGCTTTTTCTTCAAACTTCACTTCTTAAAGGTGGGGAGGATTACACAAGAGAAGCCATTTGCATTAGCTGGTTAATCCAAAAAATAACCGGGAATGGGAAATATAGCTGAGAAACTCAAAGCCAAGGCAATGTCTGGTTTTGAAGAGTCACTGGGAGCCCGAGAATCTGAAGACTTTGCTCTATGGATTATTTGAGAAGCAAACTTCATAGAACTTGGATGTAGTGAAAACCAGAAATAAATCCAACCTAGCTGGGTATGGGGCTCACACCTGTAGCCACAGTCCTTTGGAGGCTAAAAAGGAAGATTTCCGTCCTGGCTTCATTTCTATTGTGATAAAAGTAATTTAGGGGAAACTGGCTTATATGGCTTACAGTTCCAGGGATTCATCATTGTAGGGAAGGGAAAGTAGGAATTCAAAACAACTAGTTAGATTCATAGTCAAGAACAGAGAAAGAATAAATGTATGCATACCTAGTACTCAGTTTACTTTGCAGGACCCAAACCTAGGGAATGGTGCTGCCCATGATTGGCTCCATCTTCCATATCAGTAAACATTCAAGATAATACCTCTAGACATGCTCACAGGCCAATCTGATCTAGACAATCTCTTCCCAGGTGATTCTGTATTGGGTCAGGTTGACTATTAAAAGCAACCATCACTTCTCCACCCCTTGTCAATTTGAGATGCAAACCCACCACTTTAAGCTAGTTCAAGGTTATACCAGGATACACAGTGAGTCTCAGAGCAATCTTGGGTACAGAGTGAAATCCTGATTGAGATAAAATGAAAGAACAGCAGTAACAAAGCCAGTGTAGCAAACAGAAACCCAGGCCCATCAGGACTGGAGAGCTCTTGCACTTTTTGTGTACAGTCTGTTCATGAGGCTCAGAGCACTTCACTCTTGTTGTCTGGGAGAACATGATCTCTTACTGTCTCCATCACCTCCTAAACTCCAGTTCATTCATTCTTTAAAAGTGAATCCTTAAAATCCCTAGACCCTACAGCTCTCCAAGCCTCCCACTCAGCTTCACAGTCCCCAGACCCCATTCTCCACAGACAAATCTTGGTCCAAGTGGAAAACTGTTTTGTTTTGCCTTCATGTTTGAGAATCTCATTCTTTATCTCCAGATGGGCAAGGAGGAGGATCAAATGGCAGAACCCCAGAACTTCGAATGCACTGTCCACTGGCCCCGTTCACCTCTTAGGGATCTGCGAGGAGCTCTGGTGAGTTACAGTAGTTACCACATAGAGCTAGAGACCTAAAGGACTTTGGATGCAGTGATCTGCCAGCACCACAGAGCCACCTGACTCACTCCTGTAGCAGTGCCCTTGCTATCTCACAGCATGTCCACTCTGCTTAGAGAGCACTCATGTTTGGGAATTATTTTCTTTCGTAAATTGATTCAAATATACTCACTGCAGATTCAGCCTTTGCAATGACCAGCAGATTTCTTCCTACTGTAATCCTCCAGTTCTTAAAGGATACTCAATCCCCAACTACTCACCTCTGAGCCGATTCCTACTCCGCCCTTGACTCAGCCGTGGCTCGCAGTGGGAAGGATAAGAAAGCAAGGACAAGGCTCTAGGTCATCCCTAACTTGGATTTCAATTAAGTTGTAAACTTAGAAAGTTTATAACTCAGAGCCACAGATATGACTTCCAGTTTTGGTAGGCCTAAATGCCCACCAGAAAGGAAATCTCTTGGCCTTGTATAGCATTCCTTCTCAGCCTCTCCCTTCTCTCCTCTTTGTTGTTGATCTCAGACGAGAACATGTGCTGGTATATTTCTAGCCTCCTCCTAGTTAAACACACAGACAAACAAACAAACATGCTTTTTACATTGTGGGGCGGAATCTCACTAAGTTTCTCAGGCTAGCTTCAGACTTGCTGTGCAGCCCAAGTTGAACTTGAATTTGCAGTTTGTTCTTTCAGCCTCCAGAGAAGCTACAATTACAGGGGTGTGTTACCTCACCCTGGCAGTGATACAGGTTGTTCATAAGAGCACAAGGATGAAACAGGGGAAAGTGAACCTAAAGTTGAATAGCAGTGTTCTTTGAGCTACTGTCCCACTTACTCGTGGCAGTCAGAAAGCATGAGGCCAACAACTGGTTACCCAGAGGAACGGAGAAATCCTCAGTAAATCATACATGAAGATAAGGTCGATTTTTAAAAATGTTTTTCTCTAGTAACTTCAGTTTCCATACCCAATGGACAGAGATGAAGGTGGGCAAACATCTTTATTCCCTTTCTAGTTCTAATTTTGCTTATAGATCGATCAAAATAACAAGCACCAAAATTCCCCAGGCATCCTGAAGGATCCCAAGGCTGCTTTGACTCAGTTCTTTCTCACAGTGTCATCCTTTAAGTGACCAATGCAGATTTTATGTCAACAGCTCTACAAGATACTATCTGCTGCGTTTTCTAGCACTTGTGAGTGATGACAAAGGCACCCATTCTTAGATCTGGATTTTAGAAAACGTCAGAAACAGTGAAATTCTTCAGCTTGTCAGTTCAACATCGATAAGCATGTTATGTATTTCCAGGAACGTCTGATTGAAGAGGAAGCTGGGCAGAAGAAGATGTAATGCACTGGCCCAGAAGGATCCACAACATCCGAGTGTGACATTGACGCTGAGATCCGTGACCTGTTACAGCTCTGTAATTGTGTGGGCTTCGCATTTCTATACCCAGCAGCGTAGATTTCATAATAAAGTAATGTGTTGTGGATCAAGACCTGTAAATGTGATGTGCCTCTGAGCTCTGGGGACAGTTCTTTAAATGAGGATGACATGGGACACATGGGAAAGAAAGCACAATGACATAAGTGTCTTGATCAAGAGACACAGTTCATGGCTCACACCCACCCTGCATTCTCAGAGTGTTTGCACACTGGTCGAAGCCAGACAAAGCTGGCTCACCTGGCTTTTATAGGATTAAAACTGCATCTTTGACCTTCTCTAAAAGACATAAATGGCCATGGCTTCCTGCTGCTGGGGAAAAACTCTCCTTCTTTTCAAAGTCAGCTGGAACCCAAGTGAAGCAGAGGGGAGGCAGAGCCTTTTAAGCTCTTAGTTGTGCCTTCTGGCCCCGCCCCATACGGCCTAGCCAGGTGTGAGGTTTAGAACTGTTCTATTTCTATAGCAAAATCCCCGAGGCTAGGTACTTTTTAAAAAATTGGATATTTTTTTATTTACATTTCAAATGTTATTCCCTTTCCTAGTTTCCCAGACATAAGCCCCCTCTACCATCCCCCACTCCTTCTATAAGGGTGTTCCCCTCCCCAACCACCTCCCTTCCTCCTCCCCACCCCCCAACATTCCACTACACTAATGACATGACCAAGGGCTTCTCCTACCATTGGTGCCCAACAAGGCCATCCTCTACTACATATGCAGCTGGAGCCATGGGTCTGTCCATGTGTACTCTTTGGGTAGTGGTTTAGTCCCTGGAAGCTATGGTTAGTTGGCATTGTTGTTCTTATGGGGTTGCAAGCCCCTTCAGCTCCTTCAATCCTTTCTCTAATTCCTCCAGTGGGGACCCTGTTCTCAGTTCAATGGTTTGCTGCTAGCATTCGCCTCTGTATTTGACATGCTCTAGCTGTGCCTCTCAGGAGACAGTTATATCAGGCTCCTGTCAGCATGCACTTCTTAGCATCATCAATATTATTTAGTTTGGGTGGAGATATACATATATATGTACACACACACACACAGACACACACACACACACACACACACACACACACAGGCTGTATACCCATGTGGGGCAGGCTCTGAATGGCCATTCCTTCAGTCTCTGCTCCAAACTTTGTCTCCAGGTACTTGATAAGGAAAGTTGGTTTCTTTTGGTTCATAGTTTGAGAGGCTGAATAGTGGGTGGGAGGTCCCATCTGTTGTGTTGTATCATAATCTGGCCAATGGTATGTCATGAAACCACAATATCTCAGTGGTATAGATGTTCACAGATGGCAGTACTGGGTGGTCTCATTTTATAGCCACCTACTGAATCAATTACTATGAGAGGGGGTGTTTATAAAGGGAGACAATTGATTCTGTCTCATGGGACCTAACTCACTTTCATGAGACACGTTCATCCATTCTAAGGGTGCTTTCACCATGACCCAAAGCCACACCTCTTCATAAAGATTTAACAACCTTGGGAACAGACTTATATAATTTGAATCTTTAGGACACATACCACATCCAAAGCATAGCAGGGACCATGGCTTAAGACTGTTTTCCTTCTCATTGTCCATTGGATACAGAACCTGGAGTTCCCATGTCTTCTTGGCCACAATTTATCCTCCCCAAGGGCAAATTCACACTTCATCCTCAATCTACATACATAAAATCTTCAAGCAAGATGGGAAATAACCATGATTGTCTACACTTTGAAGTAAGACAATCTCGAGGCTCAGGGTGTAGGGAACCACTCAGTTCTGCTGGATCTGTGATTACCACTCCTATACTGCACAAGAGTCCATGAAGACAGATGCTTGAGACATGGGAGGGTTTGGAGGTTGGAACACCGAAACAGGCAATTAGGCCTCATAATCAACTTGGTTCTACTGTGGCCAAGTCACAAGGTCCTAGACATGACAACGCAATTCTCATAACTTTCAGATAGTTTTGGGAACTCTGGAAAAACTCAGATTTCAGCAATGTCCACTAAAGATTCTAAATTTGATGTTTTTTTTTCTTTTTAAGCAAAACTGTGATTAGAAGTAGAAGCCTATCATCTTTTATGAATGTCTCAGTTTGTTTTATAGACTCATGTTGTTCAAACTGGCCTTGAACTTGCTATTAACAAATATATTAAAAAAAAAAAAAAGCAACAGCCCTTATGTTATACATTATATTTGGAGCATTGGGTTTTTGCTATCAAGCCCCATCTCTGGGGAAACTTTTGGAGCCAGCAATGGGTTCTTTGAATGGGATAAAAAGGTATTCCTCCAGCTATTGCTAGGGTTACAGACTTAAGGTGACATATGGATTTGCAAGGCTATTGGTTCCACTTAATGGACAAATAGCCCAAAAGACCAAGGAAAAATGGAGAATCTCCAAATCATTATCCTTACTGTCAAACCTTTCTCCCCATCTGAACACTTTACCTTTCAGTGTAACTTGAATCACACACACGTGTGTGTGTGTGTGTGTGTGTGTGTGTGTGTGTGTGTGTGTGTGCTCGCTCAAGCATGGGCATGTGTGTTTGTGTAAGTGTAAGAACACTCAGATGCTGACAGAAGACAAAAGCAGAACTTCTCAGATGGAATGCACCAAGCCTATACACTCACTCATGCCTTGGGGAAATGTTACCTGTATTTTTAATAAGCACACAGGGCAGTGATTCTCAACCTTACTAGTGCTGCAATCCTTTAATACGGTTCCGCATGTTGTGGTAACCCCCACCCATAAGATTATTTCATTGTCACTTCCTAACTGTAATTTTGCTATTTTGAATTGTAATGTAAAAATCTGGTGTGTGACCTCTGCGGGGGTTGTGACCTACAGATTACAAACCACTGACATAGGGTAATCCTTAGCCACACAAATAATAGTACATTAGTAGTTTTTAAAATTAATAGATTAAGTGGGCGGGGTCTTATTTATCCATTTTCATGTGCCTACTTCACCATAAAGAATGCACAAAGAAGCTGTGTACGTGAAATGAATTCCCATAAGAAAACTTACAGCTCAGACAGCAATGGCTTGGATGGGCAGGGCAAATAGAAATGAGTAGACTGCAGATTTTATTAGTTCTGTGTAAGACAGACACCGGGATCCTACAGTAGACATCTCAACAGGCACTCGTAATGGAATGAGCCCAAGGGGTCCTGAGGGTGAAGGGTCCTGAAGGAGCTGTCCATAGGGAAAACCCATACAAACTCCATGATCTCATTTTATTAATCTAAGAACAATAACCAGCTATACGCAAAACAAACTTTTAAAATACATTTCCATTTTTAATTTACAAAATAAATAACAGCAAATATGAACAAAACTCTTCAACACACATCTTCCTAACTGCCCACGTACAAAACCCCATTGGTTATAAACTCCAGGTGAAGGGATTTTGACAGGGTGAGCAACTTGCAAGAGGCAACCTAAGAGATGAGCACAGGCGTGCATGTGGGAGTCGGAAGAGTCAACCAGAAGTAAATACCCCCAAGGGAAAATTATTTCTTTTGTAGCTAACAACTGATGGCTTGACGCCAAACCCACCCAAAGAGACGCTTCACTTTTGCCAACATTCATTCCTTCAGCTCTACGGAGACTAGATCCAGGACCTCACATGAGCTAGGTAAGTTAGCTACGCCTTCAGCACATCCCATTTAACATTCTGAATAACAGAATGGAGGAATGAAAATGTCCAAGAAAACAGGAGTCATCCACTTCCCCAAAGTACACAAGGAAAGTCTGGTCCTAATGAGGAAACAGAGATCTAGGCTCAGCCAGCAGCCTAGGTTAGTGACTCTGAAGAAAACTATCCACAGGCTGCTTCGAGAACTAGGACAATTTATACCAATACCTCAAAAATAGATTTTAGACTCATCGATATCCACAAATCTTTTGATCACAATAGCCAGGCATGGAAGGCTCAAAGCACCAGTAAGGATGAGAGATGTGGATTCCAGTTCATAGAGCAAAAGCCTTTGGACAGAAATCTTGCTTTGGTTTCCTTAGAATAAAGGATGCCAGAGCAGAGAAAACCTGGCCACATCCTTGCAGTCTCAGACATATAAGGAAGTGGACTCTCGACATGGGATACCATCTCTGCCTTCTTGTGTTGATGGGTGGGTCTTATCCCCTGTTCATTATACCTGAGAAGTGTGAGGGACAGAGGCACAAACTCAGAAGGACTTGCCTTTCACAGAATGGTGCCACCGGCACTCAGGCACCTTCTGGGATATGGGACTGTGTTTATCTGAGAAAATGTCACCTGTATGTCTAGTTATGTGATGATGTCTCTGTGCTCCTGTGCCTTGTGTATTTACTATATGTAAGTTGCCTTTGAGTTGCAAAATGAAAACCTGCCCCTCAATCCAGAAGCAACTGGAAGGAAAAGACTCAACTTGGAAACAGGGACAAGGTGGTTATCATCTGTCCCATCTCAGCTTCTGAGACATGGCTTGCTTTATCCAAGGGATCTGCAATGTGGCTAACTGTATAATTTCTCTGGCTGGAGAGATGAGTTCATTTCTGGAGTCAAGGAAGGGGTAGAAGTAGAGGGAATAGACAGCCCATTGACAAGCAGCCTTATTTCGGGCTTCTTTCTCATACACTACTGACTTTCTGATCCTACAGCACACTAGAGTGAATAGCAGAGCAGACTGTTCTATTGAGTGTATCAAGGGGCTAGAACTGCGTCTGGCCTTTGGCACATGTATGCTGAATGAAATCTTACCTTAAAAGAAGAAAAAAAAATTCTCAAAGCAAGACAAGTCACCATAGCAGAGAGGGAAAGAAAAAAAGAGAGAGATGTAACAATACCACAAACTTACAAGCCAGTCATCAATATTCATTCATAAAGATTGTGACATTCTTGGAGCTGATTCCAGTGCCTTTCACTACCTCAGAGATCTTAGCAAGGGCAATAAAGACTGGTTCTTCCTGCCCTGCCTCTTGTCCCTTCTGTATTCTTCCTGCCCTGCCTCTTCTTGTCCCTTCTGTATTTAATGTCATTGAAGACTTCAACTTTAGTACTGACTAATGATTCTTTTTTTAATCAAATTAACTCCTTCATCCATAGCTTCTGGGCCAGCTAGTTTTTAATGTCAACTTGATACAAGCAAATCATAGCAACAGAAGCCCTAAGACAACTTCCCAGAGAGGTGAATCTCCCAGTCTTGTAAACTCACACCTATGTACAACATTACCCAGAGTCCTTTGTGTCGAGGCAGCTGAAAGCTGCTCTCGTCCTTGCTAGGGAAAAGGAATCAAGGAAAAATGCCCGACAAGAAAAAGGAGTTGGCACATCTAGGCACTGACCGGTCCAGCTCTGCTCAGAGACCACATTGAGGACTCACTTCTGCTACTGTTCACTGTAAGAACAGGCAGAGGATTTGGTTTGTCTTTTCCCACCCATTTCTGTTCCAGTAGCAGCCCGCAAAGCATGGTGACATCTCCAAATCCTTTTTTAGCAGTCTGCTAGAGCTCTTCTCAGAAGCCACAGGCTCTATGGAAGCCCTCTAGCACCCTTCTGGTTCCTTCTGCTTCTCACCAGGGCCTGGTTCTTTTTACTTAAAATAATCTTCAACTCTTATTAACCCTTCCACGCAAACGGTGCCCCAGGCTGTCATCTCTTTTTAGGGAAGATGCATATCTGAATTCAGCCTCAAAGACCCTGAAGAAAAATAAACCCTATCAGATCTTCCCCAAGTCTAGAAAAGAAAGTCACTGACTGCACACCCCATTCCACCTTAATTGCACCCCATGACCACGTGTGTAGGAGGGAACATTCCCCACCTTGAAAACTGAGAAAACAAACAGTGCAAAGTTGATGATGATGCCTGGGCTTTGAGACTGAAAAAGTTTAAAATTTCAGAGCCCGTGTGTTTTCCATGGCTGCATGTGGGTTCTCCTTGACGGAAGTAGAGATTCCTGTGGCATTTCTGGGATGTGTACACTAACTTCTCTAGTGCTGGGTCAGGCATGCCTCTGTGTTTTCCTCCTTTGATGGCTGTGATGAACCAGGCACATCTCCCTTATCAAAGGCGGTGGTGAGAGGAGGCGTGCAAATGAAGAGGCAGGTGTGCAAAGGCAGATCCTCATGGCTGGAATCCCCCTGCTCAGTTGAACTAGGAAGGAAAGATTCAGGGGAAGGCCACTGGAGAGATTTGAGAAAGCCCAAGGTATACTCAACCCACAGCCAGAAAGCTTTCAGTTTTGCTCTCAACAACCAAGTCTGTTAGAATTATCTAGGGCTTTCAAATACCATTCTCACTGAGGCTAGGCAGCCAAGACCTTGTTAGAGATGCTATCTTGGGTACATTGCATGTGAGCAAGCTGGGCTGTTAGTAAAAGCCTGTAGTCCACTTTTTGTGAGAGGCTTTAATTTCCTTACCTGCAAAGTGAGGTGTGTGTGTGTGTGTGTGTGTGTGTGTGTGTGTGAATTTAAAAACCCCATCTAACTCAAAACATCAATAACATCTTGTGGTCATCTACATCAACATAAGATTTGGACATCCAAGTCATCCTAATTTTTCCTTCTGAAAGGAGTATGGCCATTAGTACCATTAGTAATCAATCAAATTCACTCTATGATCAAGAGGAATAAATAATCAATCACTGTATTCTCCAGGTTAAAATCAAGTAGCAAGCAGGGACCACCTCGTCAGTCCAACAGGGTGTGGAAACGTAGCCAGTAGAGCCAAGGCTCCTATGTCCTCTTAGAGCCCAGGATTTGAGCTCAAAGGAAGAAGATAAGAAACAAGTACCAAAGAGCATCAGTGGAATTCAAGGCACAGCAAGTGACTGCTGTGTGGTATGGTGAGGGCCATTCTTCAGGAGGACGTCAGAATGTGAGTCTGTGGTATCTCAAGAGAAGCCATCCATACCTGAGAGTGGCCCACCTCCTCTATGCACATGGGCTCTTTCCCTCAAAGGAGACAGCAGACATTAGGGAAAGAGAACCATTGTGGCTCCTGGAGTGTACTTGGTAACTGATCACGTCAGGGATGCAGGCAGGAAGAGAAGGAAGGAAGTTTTCAGCACAGCTGTCCAGAAGCTAACTGAGAAATCCACACAGGAGTCAGTGCTGGAGCTGCCCCCAACTCCACTGTCCCTGTGTCACCGCAGGCCAGAGCATCTGCAGGGTTAGCAACTCAGTGGTTGAGGCCAACATGCCACCATGGGAAAGGGAGAGTACTAGTTTGTTCATGCCGACAGATGGTCAGTTCTGGAAGTTCCATGGGCTGAAGGGGATGAGACTCAGCATTCAGACAGACAAGACAGTTCTGAGTTGGGGAACCATCTCAGTGCAAGAAGCAGCACTGCAAGGAGCCCCGTGCCACAGGCCACCCTTCCTGGGCGCCCGTCTCAGGAAGCAGTGGTCCAAACCACTTGGAGGTACAAAGCCATCGTGACAGCCTCACTGAGAGCCTGGCTCAGAAGAGAGGATGCTTGATTTGCGAGCCTTTGGAGGGGGTGGAGGTGGGGCTTTGGCATCTCTCCGGACAGGCAGTGGGGGAGCAATCTGGGGAGAAGACACATGGAATTAGAAACAGTCCCTTCGTTATTTCTAAGTCACCCTCCCACTCCATGCATCTGGGTTACTGTCGAGTTTGATGTGCATTTATTTATACCATCTGTATGAGAGAAAAAGGGAACGGTACTCATTTGTCCTCTTCCCTTGAGCTTGATGAACGAACACACACACACACACACACACACACACACACACACACACACACACACACACACACTTACTCATGGCTGCATCACTAGTGTTTGGGTAGCTCGAATGTACTTAAGAAGCACTTAGTAAATATTTACTGAAAGGAGGAATGAAACCCATCTGAGTCTACTGCAGAGCAGCCGCCTGTCATTCAAAGCCAGGCTTTGGTGTGAACTTATCTCACCACCAGCTGTGGGAAGCAGAGAGCGCGGCTTCTCTCGGTCACTTGACTATGTGAAGCAGGCCTCTGGCATGTTTCCCTTCCCATCTCCTGAGGCTTCAGGAGCGAACCAGGCACTGGATATAGAATGCCACTGGATATAGAACCCCTTCCCACTTCACAGCGTGGACAATCCCGTGTTGTCTTCCCAGGCGTGGTGCTTGGTGGCCACACTGCCAGCAACCTGCAGGTTCCTACCTCAGCCGAGTTCCTCTGACTGCTCTCGTACGGTTTGCTTTTGGGGGGAGGTGGAGGAGGGACAGAAGCCATCAGCCCATCCGTCTGCAAAGATGGGGAGCCTGGACATGATACAAAAGAGACGGAGTGAGGACTTACTCAGATCCCACATTGCTGTGGACATTTCTGAGGTTTCTATAGAAAGAATGGAGAAGATCTTGTACCCACATGGCCACAAGTGCTCTTTAATCCACCAGAAAGCCTCACATGGAATTCTGACGTGTACATTCCTATGCTTCCTCTTAAGTGGAGGATGAGAATATTTTCTAACCTTAGGAACTCTCTGATGAACCCCAAGTATTTAGGAAATACACAGGAGCTGCAGGAACCTTCACTTGGCTGTACCTAACTCTTGATCATTGTCCTTATTTGGCACTGGCAGATTGTGCTCCCTATGCCTCTGTGCCATGGGAACCCTTGAGTTTGTTCCAAGTGCTGCAGTTGGTTGGTCTCAGGTTGACAGAAGTTTATTAGGTGGGTCTGTTCATTGCCCTGAATGGGTCTAACTCTGTACTTGACTCGTGGTTGGAAAGGGTCAGCAGACCCTTAGGACTGCTACTGAATAAGTGTACCCCAAATTCCAGTCCTTTGATGATTCCAATGGCCACTGGACAGAATCACCTCTCAAACAGCTTCACACAACTTGTGACTGCTTTGATTAAGAAGTGCCTGGATTCATGGCCCTTCTCTATTCCCTAGCCGAACGAATCTAGGAGACATGGGAAAACTCACTTAGGGTTCTCATGGCTTTGGGAGTGAGTGGAGGTGGGCTCAAGGCTGTAGACTGCAGAGGTGAGGGACTGTGGAATGGTGTTAGCCGGCTGTCCACCAACTGGAGACTCTTTGGCCTTTGTGTTTTTTTGCCTGGGCTCTGAAGATGAAGGAAGAAACCAAAAACATTAAACATGGCGGACATGGCTGACCTTAGATGCTAGGCAGAAACTAACAGAAATGGTTAATTCCAATGGCCTCTTCTTTCTGTTCTCAAGTGTGTGTGGGTGCAGACACATGTGAGGGCCAGCTTCCCTGGGTTATCTGACTCTACTATATAGCTGAGCACACCGCCAGGCACTGAAATTGCACGCAAGCCGTGACATCCACCCAATCCTCACACTTGCTGTGGCAAGTGTTTACCTACTGACCCTCCCTACCCTCTCCAGTGGTCACTTTTAAGCTGCATTGTTACATAGTAGGCACTTGGCAGAGATACTTTCTGGAAATGACTCCAAAATACAGGTAAGTTCTGGCCTGGCCCCTCCTTGATTCTGACCACACACACTGAGCCAACTAAGTTGGAAAGAAACTACCTTGACTCTCAGCAAAAGCTAGGTCTTGCAAACACAAGAACCTGACTATGGAAGAGGAAAAAGTGTCTGTTTTAAAGTTCAAAAGTGAAATGAAAATGTTTGCACTGACTCATGGAACACAGTGGCAAGAGCCAGTTTCAAGAGCAACCCATGTGTTTCCGCTGTGGGGATGAGACCTTGTGCCAGTGTTGACGTGGAGACTTGAGCCTCTCTGTGTATGCACTTCCTCCTGCCATCTGTGCTTTGACACCAGCACAGGCTGCTGTGTCCTAAGACTAGCTGCGGCCAGGTTTTTATCTATAGTTCACTGCTGTGCAGTGAAGGCACAGGGACCAGCCAGTGTTTGCTTGCTCTGATCCTCCTCCTCCCTCCTCCCTCCCTCCCTCCCTCCCTCCCTCCCCTCCCTCCCTTTACCATCATATCAGTTTCTGGAGCTTTCTGCAATGACTTGTGACTTGCTCAGACTCCAGTCTTTCCTCTTGAACTTGCTAATCCGGTTCTCACTGTCTTCTTTGGGTGGCAGATCTTCAACTCTGGCACCTGATGAATCTCTTCGTTCAAACAGTGGTTCCAGGATGGAACTGTCAGCCGGGAAGGTCAAAAGTCACAAAACATTAATCCCAGTAAAAGACTTCATTCCAAAGCACTAGCAAAGCCCTCAACTCCGTCTTTGCCCAGCTTCTCAGGTTCCCAGAGTCTGATGACCAAACAAACAAGTCAGGGTAAAAATACAGAAATGAGATTATCATATGAAAGGGAGAAAATATTACTGAATGTTTACTGTACTGGTTGGTTTTGTGTGTCAACTTGACACAAGCTGGAGTTACCACAGAGAAAGGAGTCTCCCTTGAGGAAATGCCTCTATGAAACCAGCTGTAAGGCATTTTCTCAATTAGTGATCAACGGTGAGAGGGCCCACTGTGGGTAGTGCCATCCCTGGACTGGTAGTCTTGAGTTCTATAAGAAAGCAAGCTGAGCAAGTCAGGGGAAGCAAGCCAGTAATCAACATCCCTCCATGGCCTCTGCATCAGCTCCTGCTTCCTGACCTGCCTGAATTCCTGTCCTGACTTCCTTTGGTGATGAACAGCAATGTGGAAGTGTAAGCTGAATAAACCCTTTCCTCCCTGACTTGCTTCTTGGTCATGATGTTTGTGCAGGAATAGAAACCCTGACTAAGACATTTACCCTCTCCCCTGTGTGTTATATATTTGTTCTCTTGTGGGTATGTACACATGTGTACATGCCACACGCAAGCATGTGAAGGTCAGAGGTCAGCATTGAGTATCTTCCTCTATCACTTTCCACCTTACTTTTCAAGACAGAGATGCTCATTGAACCAAGAGCTCACTGATTGGCTGGATTGGCTGGTCAATGAACTGTCAGAATCTGCCTATCACCATTCAACTCCAGCACTAGGGTTCTATATGTGTGCTGTCACACCTGGCTTTGATCTGGGTGCTATGGATTCTAACCCAGGTCTTCAAGCTTGTACAGTAGGTGCTTTACTGATGGAACCATCTCAGGTCCTATCAATATTTACTCTTTCCTGGGAAGAGAGAGGGACAGGACCCATAGAGTAAGAGTGGCACATATCTTACAGCTCTGTAGTGTGTCATAGCTTGTGTTCTGGGGCTGCAGGGCCTCTATCAATTTTACCCACATTTACTTGCTGGGTCCCCTAGGCACAATTCTTAGATGTGTTATTTGCAAAGATGTTTGGCCCCAGTGAGTGTTTGAAAAATGTCCACTAGGTATAATGATAGATTTTCAAGTCCCATAATGAAAACTGGTCTGCTCACGAATCATGGTCAAAGAAATACATACAGGGGAGAGTTGGATATGGTAACAAGCGTATTTTAGGTGAGGACAGACATCTTTGCTATTCAAAAACAGAAAGAGCACCCTAAATTTTTTTTTTTAAAAATTAAGACATAAATGGGTATTTAATGAAAAAATACAAAATGGAAAGTCCAAAAAGCTTAAAATTTGGTTTCACTCATTACTAAATAGGTTAAAAAAAAATTGCATCTGAGGATGATGGCTTGTGCCTATAGTCCCAGGAACTTAGTAAGCTAAGGCAGGAGGATCACTCCAGTCCAAGGGTTTGGAACTAGATTGGGCAAAGTATTTGTTACAGTATATTGTTGAGTTTCAAGGAAAAAAAATGGACAATATAATGAGCTTGTGTACAGGGCCCTGCCATCAACAACGATCATCTCAGAGCCGGTCTTGTTTAGTCTACATACCAATTACAGCCCTCACCCTTAACTGAATGACTTGGGAAGGCTTGCCTGGTGTCATATCTACCATAGTTCCAGAGGGCATTTCTATAAGACAAGGTCTCATTTTCATAACCACAATTCCATCACTCCCTAATCTCATGCAACACTCTTCAAATTAATTTCCCGATTCTCATTTTAAATGGGTGGCTTGACTGAATTAGGATCCAATTAAGAGTCACTCTCTGTATTAGTTGTACACGTAGATCACTTTAAGATCACTTTTCAAACTCTAGATCCCCGTTTTTCCAGCCCAGAATCAAGTATTGTTTTCACTAGCTCTGAGGATGCAGGACGGACAAACTCTAGGGAGGGATGCTTGAGGCAGCACTGATTTCCATGGCTGTGCCTTCAGACTTCACATTCCTCTTTGTAGGGTTTTGTTTGTTGGTTGGTTTAGTTGTTGTTGCTTTTAATCAGGGTATCTTTCTGTAGCTGTGGTGGTTTGCATAAAAATGGCTCCTACAGGCTCATATAAGTTTGAGTGCTTAGTCGTTGGGAGTGACACAGTTTGAGAAGGATTAGAAGGTGTGGCCTTGTCAGAGGAAGTGTTATTTTCTGGGTGGGCTTGGGGGTTTCAAAAGCCCACACCCAGCCCAGTCTGTCTGTTTCCCTCTCTTTCTGGATCTATTCTGGATCCGAATAAAACTCTCAGCTATGTTCCCCACACCACACTGTGAGTGTCACCAAACTCCTACCATATCCCTGCCATGCTGATAATGGACTAACCCTCTGAAACTGTAAACAGGTCCTCAATTAAATGTTTTCTTTTGTAAGATTTGCCTGGGTGTCAGTGTCTTTTCACAGCAATTGACTAGGGACCAAGACAATAGCTTAGGGTCATCCTGAAATTTGAGACATCCTCCTGTCTTCAGCCTTTTGGGTGTTGGGATTGCAGGCATGAGCTATAACACCTGTCTGAAAGTTCTTTATCTCATTTCCTTTTAAAAGTTCTACCTAAAATCTGTCTGTCTGTCTGTCATCTATAATTTTATCATATATCAACAATATCTGTCAGTATGTCTGTCCACTGGACTGCCTGCTTGCCTGCTTGTCTGGCTACCTGCCTACCTGTCTACCTCCCTCTCTCCCTCCCTCCCTCTCTCCCTTCCTCCTTCCCTCCTACCTCCCTCCCTCCCTAATACTGCATATACCTAAATGTTTTCTTGGGGCATTTTCCAGTTGTTAAAGTTTCCATCTGAACTATGTACTTACCTTCACTTCCTACTCATTCATTCATTCGTTTGCTGAACAAATTTCTATACTTCAATTTTGTAATTTAATAACATACTTTAATGTTAGGGTCCCCAAAGAGCAGACCCTTTCATGGTTTTCCTTGTTTTAAGGAGCCCCCTTAAGGGACTGCTGTATAAATAAACATAGGAAAGAGCGTGCAATCAGGCACTTGACTTCCTAGAAAGAGCTACCCTGGGTGCTCGAAAGAGTCTGAGTGGTCACACCCATTCTGAGGTGGGAGGCGGTCTGGGTGGTTAGAAGCCAGAGAATAATATGAGATTTGGGGGGCTGGGAAGATGTCTTTGGTGAGCCAAATACTTATTCAAGCATGGGAACTTGAGTTCATATCCCTAGCACCCATGTGAAAAGAGCTGGGCAAAGCAGTGTACACCTTTTCCTCAGCACTGCAGGCAAGGATGGGGCCTGGGCTCACTGGCCAGTCAGTGTAATCACAGAGTAAGTTCTAGGTACACACACACACACACACACACACACACACACACACACACACACACAGAGACTGTCCACTGATGTTTCTAATAAGCTGAATGTTAAAAACTCATGAAGAGCTCTGTGTGTGTGTGTGTGTGTGTGTGTGTGTGTGTGTGTGTGTGTGTGTGTTATCATTTTCTACCTTTGGAATTTTGTTCTAATACTGTTCTCTGACTATTTGATGATGCAAACTAAGTTTGAAATTGTTTTAAACATGGTAACTGGCGAGGAATTAAGCTGTGCCTACCAGGCAAACTGTGTTCAATAAGTGGTAAAATATGACCTTTTCATTTTATTTTTATTTTTAGGAACAGTCTTGTCAGGGATAGTCCTCGCGAATAGGAGTGGTGTGTAAACACACTCACGTTGGTGCCCAAAGCTAATGTCACAAGATACCATCCTACCCTCACCAAGTGCAAAGATCAGCCTCACCCATCAGATCCTGGCCTGGAAGGAGCGTTGTCTGAAGAGTTGGAGGAGGTTGAGACCACTGAGGAAGCCACCGAGGTGACAGACAGCCTGCGCAGCGTGGAGGGCAGGATGTAGGGCAGTACCATGGAACCTGCACGGCTCGGCTTCCTCTCTGTCATGCTGGGTGGCTGAAACACAAGCAGCCCCTCAGGGTTAGCAGCCTGCAATGCAGCCAGAATGATCTGAGGCAGCCACTCTGTAGGTCTTATGCAAACATGGCATGTTGACTTAAGAGCAAAGTCTAAGGAGGCCGTAGAATCTAAGCTGGGCAGGGGAGTCTCCAGAAACCTAGCATGCTACCAGAGAATCAGCGTCCCCATGTGGTATCCTATCAAATTTGATTTCTTAGCCCAAAAGATTGAATTACCCAAGGTGCAACGCACGGACCACATGAAACTCAAGAAGGATGACCAAAATGTGGATGCTTCACTCCTTCTTAAAAAGGGGAACAGAAATATCCATAGGAGGGGATATGGAGGCAAAGTTCAGAGCAGAAACTGAAGGAACAGCCATTGAGAGCCTGCCCCACATGTGGCCCATATATATACACAACAACCAAAACTAGGTAAGATGGATGAAGCTAAGAAGTGCATGCTGACAGGAACTGGATATAGATTTCTCCTGAGAGCCACAGCCAGAGCATGTCAAATACAGAGGCAAATGCTAGCAGCAAACCACTGAACTGAGAACTGGACCCCCGTTGGAGGAATTAGAGAAAGGATTGAAGGAGCTGAACGGGCTTGCAGCCTCATAAGAACAACAATGCCAACAACCAGAGCTTCCAAGGATGAAACCACTACCCAATGACTATACATGGACTGACCCATGGCTCCAACTGCATATATAGCAAAGGATGGCTTTGCTGGGCACCAATGGAAGGAGAAGCCCTTGGTCCTGCCAAGGTTGGACTCCCAGTGTAGGGGATTGTGGGGGGTTCGATAAGGGGGTGGATGGGGAAGGGAACACCCTTATAGAAGGGGAAGGGAAGGGGCTAGGGGGCTGATGGACAGGAAACCGGGAAAGGGAATAACATTTGAAATGTAAATAAGAAATACTGAATTTAAAAAAATGGAAGAAATAAATTAAAATAAATTCACTTTCTAACAGTGGCTGGATTCTAACAATGATGGAGGAGAGTAGGTTGAAGGAAAGCTTAGTCTTACAGTCTAGGAACGTGGGCACAAAAGACATGTGTGCCTAGACAGCAGTAGGGGGAGGCAGAGTATCAGGAAGGGAACTGAGTTGGATATTTTTGGTGATGGTGGAGCGGCAGAATCTAGCTAGCTATGTAGCTCAGCCTGGCCTCAAACTCACAGGCATCCTTCTGTCTCAGCCTCTTGGGTACTGAGGTCACACGTGTGAATCAGCACACCTACCTGCCTGTGTACACAATGATGACTAAAAGAAGTGAAGCGGTGGGAAAGGTCCTCTGGGGGACTCTAGTGGAGAGGTGTGCAGAGCTGTGATTGGAGGAAAGAATTTGGAAGTCAGGGGTTCAAAACGAGGCTGTTAGAGAGGGAGAGGTGAACTTAAGGACAACAGAATGCAATGAGCCAGGACCAGTGACACTATCGACTGAGAGGGGAGAGGTTAGCAGCTTCCCCTCAGCACTTGGGGGTGAAGGGGTGGGAAACCCAAAGAGAGGCAGCCTCACAGAGTGTGTCAAAGACGGCAGAGGGATCTGTCAAGTGCCCAATACAGGTTACAACTGTTTCTTGCCGCAAAAGGTCAGACGATCAAACTTATGCCAAACAGAAAAAGATCCAGAAAAAAATCTATAAAAATCAGGCAGGACTGGAAGGACTGGCCAATGTGTAGGACAAGGAAACTGACGTGTCCCTGAGTGTTCTCAAAGTGCCCGCCCAGTCCAGCCACCTTGGTGTTCAGTGTCATCAGGCCATTTGTTAAAACTGTAAACTGGGGCCCCGGAGCATGCCTAAAATCTGAAGCTAGTTCTCTATGTTTCATAAACTCTCTGTTCTGAAGGTCAAGCAAGTTTGGGACTCTCTGGCTCAAGGATGGTTCATGTTCCTGCCGGTCCATCTGCATATCATACCTATGCTGGTGTGACTCATCAGGCATCTGAAACCCTGGGTAATACCATGAGAGAGACTCAGGAAAGTTCAAGGGTCAATTAGTCAAAGCCTACCAGCGTTATAACCCCATAGAGCTTCTCTACTTTCTCCTTGAGTTCCCGGAAGCATGAAGATAGCCGGTCATGCAGTGGCTTGAGCTGCTCCGTCAGTTTTTCCCCATGAATGCGGATCCCTTCTGCGAGCAGAGGTATCTAGAAGAAAGGTTAGAAAGGAAAGGAGACATGGTTTGGGAAGGGAGTCAATTCAGATTTGGAGGTCTGGGCAAAGGGGTGGGGTCAGAGAGGCTGACTGACACAGAATTATCTAATGAGAATGTCACTTGTTAGTCAAGGGCTTGGGAACTCTGTCAAAGGAACAGAGAAGATCCCAATACTCAGATACTACAGCTGAGCACTGGGGTAGTCACAGGGACAGTTTGATGACTGTTTTTCCAGAAGAATTTACTGTAATGACAAGAAAAAGAATGAGACCCATACGTGTCAGCAAGAAACACAGGCTAGGAAACCAGACTGCAGAATTTCCATGTGTGTGCTGGTGTGTGTGTGTGTGTGTGTGTGTGTGTGTGTGTGTGTGTGTGTGTGTGTAAATGTGTGCATGTACGTGTGTGTGGAGGCCATGGGACAACCTCTGCTGTCGTTCCCAGATGCCTCCCACCTTGGTTTGTTTTTTGAAGAAAGGGTCTCTTACTGGCATGGAATTCACCAACTGGGCTAGGATGGCTGGTGACTAAGTTCATGAAATCTGCCCTAATACTACAAGAGGGTGCTGCCACACCTACTCTTTCTCTCTCTGTTTCTCTCTGTCTCAATATTTCTCTTAATCTCTCTCACACACATATACACGCAGAGAAACATGCACACACCCACATACAGAGGCAGACAGACAGACAGACAGACAGACACACACAGAGAGAGAGAGAGAGAGAGAGAGAGAGAGAGAGAGAGAGAGAGAGAGAGAGAGAGGTGTGGGAGGGGAAGGACCCCAGAAAGTGGCCTATAGCTACATTTAAGCTATGTAGCATGCCTTAGGGCCAATTGCAGTGAGCACCCAAGGAGAACTGTGCCTCCTAGCCTACATACTTGTAAGGCAATCAGCCGCTTGAGGAGCTCCACCTTCTCCTGGTCTTCAGGATGTGCTTGTAAGTATTTTTCTGTAAAAAAGGCCTAAAAGGAGAACATGTGTGAACATTACTTGTGACACATCTCTGATCACAGAGAGAGGCGGACATCTTCAAAGGGGAGAAAACGTCTTACATAACGACTGAACATCCATGTCCTTCACAGGACCACCTTACTGCCCAGCGAATAATGAAGAGACAGACATTAAACAAATTCCTGTCTCTCTCTCTATAGAATGGCTTCTCTAATCCCTAAACCCATCCCCTAAGTCGGGAAGTTTCCTCACTGCAGCTCAGAGAGGTGACACCTGTGTCCAAGCGCATACAGTGGCCGGTAGAAAGCCAGAATGAGGTCACAGGGCTGAGAGGCCACACAGCCTTGGCTCTTCTGGGATATTGTACACAAATGGAATTGAGAGAACAGCCCATGTTCCACTCTTTCAGGTTCCTTCTCTCCCTGTCCCATCTTCTCCCTCATCGAAGGCGTTTCCGGGCCACATGTTAATTTATATTCTGGAGGACTCAGCCACTGAACACGTACCATAGCAGCTAAGATTCCTTCCCATCCTTCACCTAGACTGAATTCATGTCCTCCCATATAAACAAAACTCTAGTCAAGTCCTATCCAGTGGACTACACATGGCCGGTATGCCTCTTTTGCCTTTTCAGAGTAACAGATGTAGCATCCAGTTAGACAATGGTGAAGCTGTGTGGCCGACTGAATGGCCAATGTCTTTGAAAACTTTGAGCCCTCAGCTGGCAGTGCTCCATGGAGAGGTTATAGAGTCTCTACGAGGTGGAGCCTTGCTGGAGGAAGTCCATCACGGGGATGAGATCTGAGAATTTAGTCCCACTCCATTTCCTGCTCCCTTTCTGTTTCCTGAGCGTGGATGGAAATGTGACCAGCTGGCTTCTGGCTCCTACCACCATGGCACATCATTCTTTCCCTGTCATAATGGATTCTATGTCTCTGGAGTCATAAACCAAATAGACTTTCTTCATTAAGTTGCTTTTGGTCACAGTGTTTCATTACAGCACAGAGAAGTAACTAATACAAGCTAAAATATCTTTTTGTCCATACAACTTGGCTCAAGTCAGGCTGGAGATTCCTGGAAACTCACTCTACATAAAGCATCTTGGCTTTTTGGGAAAGTGGCTCTTCACTGAAGTGCATCCTGAGCTTTGAGAGCACCCTGAGCTGTCTTCCTCCCAGAGGATAGGATAGCAGGTACATCTGCCAGGGGTACCAGGGCCTGGCACTCTTCCCCTAAAGGCTTCACAGGGCAATGTGAGGCCAGGGACATCCTTGTGTAATTCCACATTCCCATTCAGAGAGGAGAGTGGCACATGACACAGAGGGCGGCCTGTCCTTCTTGTGAGATTCAGAAGCTGGACTTACCTTTTCATAGTTGGAGAATCCCCCCATGACAGCTGGGTCCACAATGCCATTGAGCAGCATGGAGAGCGGGTGTACAGAGAGGGAATGGTCCCAGGCATGTTGTTGTACACAGTTGCTAACCCTCTCATTGGTCAGCTCCATGGTTTCTATGGCATTCTCCAAAGGGCTGATTTCTTCCTGAGGAGTGGAGCAGATGGGAGAAGGAGCCAGGTGAGCTCCACTCCAAAGACAGAAATAACCTGATCATTCTTCTCAGGAGAGGGGAATTATCCACAATCTGCAGGAGCATTCAATTGTCAGGATTCTGTTCATTAGCCTCTCCCTGCCCCCATGCTTTTCTATTGGTTAATTACAAAAATTGGCTATTGAGAAATCTTAGGGAGTGGGATGTAAAATGTGGGCTGTAGAAAACACTGTTTCTTGGAGCAAAACATCTAAATAAAATGTATGAAGACATCTGGAGCCGTAGCAGCATTGTTTCTCAGGCAAACACATCTGAGGGGCTCTGAGGTCGCTGGCTAGCAGATCTGAGATTATTCTGCACCCCTGACAATGGAAAGTAACCCTTGGAAAACTCAGGTAAGAAAAAGCAGGAATCTTGGAATCTCTATATCCAGACCCATGCCTTATCTCCTTGGGGTAGATCCAGTGGTTAATGAAGACAGAAAGAACAGGATGACTCAAGAATGATGAAAAAACAATCGCAGGAACTAGATTCTTCCAGAAATGTCCTCAAAATCACTTTTCCCAAAAGGCCAGCACCTACATTTCATCCACTGTTGGCCACACAACACCTATCCCAGATTTTATTCCTAAATCTCTACTCATAAAGCATGCTACATTTAAATAAATGATTTATCATTAGCACCAAGAAATACATCAAACCTCAGGTCATAATGGCCAAGAAATAGTCTCCTCTTCCCTTCCTTTTTCTTCTACACTTTCCTTTCATTGTCCTCAGACAGGGTCTTACTACATTGCCCCGGTGCCCTTGAACCCATTATGAGGACTAGACTAGCCTCAGACTACCACTGATCCTGACTCCTCCCCCCAAAAGCTGGTACAGGAATGTATCACCATGTCCAGCTCCAAGAGTTTTCTGGGTCCCAGAATTCCTCTTTCCCTCTTCTCCCCTCTAGTGAGTGTGAAATCAGGGTGTGCGCTTCCCACTGACTATACACAGTCAGCTTGGGAATTACTTTTCACACACCTACTTCATGCTAAGTGCCATGCTGAACACACAACCAGCTCAGAAACATGTAGCAGGACTGGTTCTTGGAAGTTTGAAGACACCAAAATCTAAGGGTGCATGAATGCCTTGCTTCTAAAGTGGTACAGAATTTATAGATGGTCTATGCATATCTCTCTGTTTACTTGACTACTTTATTGGAAATAGGATCTCACTCTGTCCCCCTGGATGTCCTGGAACTCACTATGTAGACCAGGCTGGCCTTGAACTCAAAGAGATCTACCTGCCTACCCCTTAGGTGCTGGAATTAAAGGCACATGCTACCACATCTGGCTTTGAATGACTGCTAGGATCTATGGTTATAGCAGTGAATATTATATATTATCTAGGGAATAAGCCAAGGAAAGAGTCTGTATACATTTAGAATACAGAAGCAGCTTGTTAGACCTAAATACACAGTACACCATCTACAGCCTATGGCTGGCCGAGTTGCTGAGACTGGACCTACACATTTTTGTGGGTACACTGTATCTCAATGCTAGTAGTAGTTTTATGGTTTTAGTAGAAACTCAAGACTTACAAGTAGAGTAGGTTAGAAATATGCCCAGAATGGTATGAGCACAGACACTACAAAGGCTATCTGCCCATGACTGGGTATTCTAGAGCTGGCCACATGGAGAAGGTGGATCTCACACTTTAACTTGAGGGATAATACTGAGCAGTGGTCAGGACATTGAGGCCCACCGCCTCCAAATGACCCAATGTCATTCACTACTTAAACCACCTAAGTCTTAGTTCCAACAGCTTCTCTCAGAGATGGAAGGAGATGGATGAAGGTGGACAGAGGGGGAAGACGATAGACAGAGGTGGAGAGAGGAGGAGGATGGCCACGAAGAGACATAAAGGTGAGGAGTACAAATGGACGGGAGTGGATGGAGATGGATGGAGATGGATGGAGAGAAAAACAGTCGGTTTTGCTCAGTGGGATCCACACTCTGAGGTAGTGAGGAACACAGCTTTGGGAAGCAGCGGGGCAGGGGCTGCGGCATCAGTGATGTTCGAGCTGAGAATGAGAGGGCTTCAGAAAAGATGACGGGGTAGAGAGGCGACTCTCCAGAGGCATCCTGGCACTGTTCCTGGGCACTGACAGCATTGCCGACAGATGGAGACAACGCCTCTCAGGCCACCAAAGAGTCAGTCTCTGAGTGTGACCTTTCAGGTTGGTGTTGTGACATCAGTTTTACAAAGCGACCCTATTGCACAATCGTGCTTTTTATTTCGCCTTTAAAAAACAAAGTTGGCCAGAGGGAGGCAAGCCAAGCTGGTGCAGGCTGCCATAGAACAGAACAAAAGCTGTTATTATTTCTGCAGACAGAGTTTCCCACCACACACCCCCTGCTGGGGTTACAACCTCAAATTACTCACTGTTGAAATATGCTTGACTTCAAACCACTTGAGAATCCCAGGGAAGGTATAGGCTGTCGTGTATGTGGTCCTTTCAATCCACATGGTCTGGTGCAAGGAAGAAAACACAAAATGAGACAGCGGCCAGCTTCCAGGTCACCACCGACCCCAAACCTTTGGCTCAGCTGGTGAGACTCCATTCTCACGTCTTCTGGGGGTGAACACATTCCTTATAAAACTCAAGGATCATGGGCTTTGGGTCTGCATGGGGTTTGTCTCCTCAAGACCTTTCCTTCTAAAGATGGACACCTGAGGTTCGGGAGGTGTGACTCGCCTACATACGTCATGATAACAGCAGAGCCCAGATCTGGATCCTTCAGTCTGGAGATTTCCCACTGAGATGACAGCCTGTTTGTCAGTAATTAACAGGTTACTCTCTCCACGGGGGAAGCTCCAACCCCCTGTCTTAGCCAATGAGGATGAGAGGGAAGACACTGGAATTCACCAGACACAGGGGCTAGAGGGATGGCTCAGGTGGAGAAGTCAAAAGGACCTGCAACCAATCCCCAGCACTCATGTACAAGGCCAGGGGCAGTGGCATAAGCTTGTAGTCCCCGGGCTGGAGAGCAGAGAGGGAGGAAGATTTCCAGGGGTTCACTGGATGGCCAGCCAAGCTGGGCTGGTAGGCTGCAGTCCCAAGAAAAGACCCTCTGTCGAAATAACAAGGTGGGACACTCCTGAGGAATGACACCCCAGGGTGACTTCTAGCCTCCAAGTGTACACGTGCACCCCGCCCCCACATGCACACAAGCACCGAGAAAACAAGCCAAGTGGACTCACGGCAAACTCATTTTCTGGGTCTTTTTCTCCTTTCCGGAATGGCCGAGAATATCTGAACTGCTGAACTTCATTAGCTCTGTAGTAACTGGGAAAGGACAAAGCAGATGCAAGGGACCTCAGAGAACCAGCCCACAACCCAACCTGTGACACACCAGGCACCGAGGTTTATCCCTATGGCCGACAGGGCCACGCTGAGCTCCCAGGGTTTCATACCACATCTTATTTTTTGTACTTGAGAGTTTATTTTACAGCTCATAGCTTTCAAAGGTACGTATAGCCACCATGTTTGTGGTCTCCTTTGCATAGCTTTGCCATGGTGCTGTTAGTCAAGCTCACTGACATGGAGGCAACCTCAAACACTAACATAGGCTGGTCCCTAGTGATACATCTGAGCTAGAGAATCCTGTGCCCAAGTGAAGTTTACCTTTCCCTCAATGATAAAATCCATATTGCTTTAACTTACAAGCTTCCATCTTGAATGTGGAACAGTAATTGGTCTTCCAAAGTATAACAAAAAAGCTGTGCTTTTGACACATTCCCAGTAAAGTCTTGTTTTGTAGCCCAGGCTGGCCTTGAACTTTCTTCCCCCTCCCTCCACTTCTATGATGACAAGAGGGTACCATGCCCTGCCTGATTGTTTCCTTTTTAAGAACCACTTACTTTAAGATCTGCTCTGGAACCGGTTTGTCCTTGTAGCTGGGCGGCAAGCTCATCACAGGCTTTACAGTGAAGCACTGCAGGTCTGAGGGCTTATTAAGGAAAAAGGCTAGCTCTGAAGGTGCCACAGACTGTGAGGTCTCTGCTTCCGCTTCTCATCTACCTTCAGCCGGTGCAGGGCTGCACTGAAATGCGCTCCCATATGCCCTGTCATGATGGGACACCTCGTGTGGCCAGATACTTGGCAAATATCATGGCCCCATGAAGTAAGTGTCAGGAAAGTATAAGGAAACAGATAGCCAGATATGCTTTTAAATGATCTCTTTTGGATATGCATGTCTTTGAAACAGCCGGACTCCAGAAGTCAGGGAAATACAACTGCTATCTTTTTAGGTGCTACTATTAATGGGGTGAGTCACTTCACAGGGACTAAGTGTTCTGAATTTATCTTTCAAGCTCACAGAAAAACCTATAAGACAGATCATTCTTTTTCAGCAGAGGAGATCATGGAGGTCGAGAGAAGTGAAAATTCAAGATTCCACAACTGGGGACTAAAGTCAGACTCCAAAACCAGTGTGGGGTAAGGGGTCTTGCTGGGACAGGTCAATGAAAAGTCCTAGGAAGGGCTTCTCCTGGTGCCCTTACCAGTGCAGACATAACCTGTCCTCTGTGCCCACAGGTTCTGCACCTAAAGAGATAACCAAGTGAGAATTTTCTTCTGTACTGATGCTATACAGACTACATTGTGATAATATTTACAGGACATTTACTGTATCTGGGTGTCAACTAGGAGGTGCTGGGAAACTGGCTTAGTTGGTGAAGTGCTTGCTATACAAGCATGAGGGCCTGAGTTCCAATCCCCAGGACACAGCTAAACACACACATGCACACTGCAGTATTTGGGAGAATATATATGAGTTATTTGCAAGAACAATGCCATATACATGACTGGAAAAGCTGCAGATTTTGGGATCCATGTATGGTAGAAAGGGCAGACCAGGAGGGTGTCTTGGAGCCACTGGCTGGGAGGCTATCCAAGAACGCAGTTAGACGGTCTTAAGTGCATGGTTTTAAGACTTGCAACAGAATCCAGAACTTCCTTTAAGCTCCCCATCTGAGTATAAAGTTTGTTCATTCATACTCAACACTTACTGACCATGTCTTCCCTAAAGGCCTGGAAGACTTCTACATGGAGAGGTTGAAGGCATGGCTGAAAAGATTGGAGCACTTCTGCCAACAGAGGAGGAGCTGCAACTCTTAGTTTATTTGGCTTGGCCTGGCCCATCCCAGGGTAAAGAGCCACCGAGCCGATGTCCCCATGGCAAGGATACACTGCTTTGGAGATGACCTGATGTCTTCTCCTGGTGGTGTGGTACTGGTCATCTTCTCAGCATTGGGGAACTGCGTCAGCAACCTCAAGCTGAAGTCTTCTCGCCTCTCGTACTCCTTACCCCGGTAGATGAAGATTTTGTTCTGTAGGTCAGGGAAGCCAAAGGAAGTCATTAGGTACGAAGGGAAGAGGTACCTAGAGCTGAAGGTAGAGAAGGCCACTGTGCTTCTCCACGGAAGCTAAGTCCACAACCAGTAAGTGCACAGTGAACATCATTTGCATACTCAACAGGTAATGAGCAGCATCTATTGGGTAGATAAAAGTTTACCCCTCCTTTCCCCAGTTGATGGACATGCAGGTTGGATACAGGCTTTGGTGGTTATGATCAAGGATGCCATCCCTACAGTATTTTGGAATGATTAGGTTTCTCTTCACTTGAGTAAATACTTCCTGGATGTAAGGTTTCAGCAACGGCCATTTTCCTTGGCTGTAGTTCAAATTTAACATTCATATGTTAATATTTAGCTCCCGACCTGGTCCCCCATTAGCTTGTAGACACACTGAGGGCAGAGACATGTCTGAGTAACATCAGGACATTTCTGCTTCTTCCCAGGTGCCTGGTGCAGAGTAGACAACGAGCAGAAACTCACTGAATGCGGCTCCATTGCTTTCTCAGTAAGCAGTTAGGAATAGAACTGGCTCTCTTTTGTGGTGATTGGTTTTTATTTTTTTATTTTTTTGGTTCTTTTTTTCGGAGCTGGGGACCGAACCCAGGGCCTTGCACTTCCTAGGCAAGCGCTCTACTACTGAGCTAAATCCCCAACCCCGGTTTTTATTTTTTTATTGTTGTTTTGTTTTGTTTTGTTTTGGTAGCATAGTCTCAAGTAGTCCAGGCTGACCTCTAACTCTCTATGTGGCAGAGGACAGTCCTGAATTTCTGATTAGAGAGTCCACCGAGAGTGTTATGATGAGAGACGTATTCAAACACACCCAATTCATGTGATTCTGGGACTGGAACCCCGTGTTTCATGCAGGCTAGGCAAGCACTGAACCAACTGAGCTACATCCCCATCTCATTCTGTGGTTTTCAAATTACGAGTATGGGAGATAATATATATTTAAATAAGGCTCAGGTCTGAAAGAGTTCTTTCTAAAGTCGCTGTGCCAGTGTCCGTACTTTTGAGAGGGCTCTCTCACCCCTGTCGGTATGACAAAACTGCTTTTACTCTGGAGAAGTGATTGCTGCCTTGTTCTTGGGATATTTGATTTCAAAGTGGCCCTGACTGGAAATAAAATAAGCTTAACAAAACACATCCATCCACACTCATCCAAGTTTGGGCTGAGGATGGGGCCAATTCTGTTTTCCCTTCTCTCTTTGCACCTGGGGAAGCCATTGCACAAAGGGTCTGCCAGAATACCAGTGGTGTCAGAGGCATGGGGTAGAGAGGCCAGCATTCAGGAAGAGGTCTCTCTCCCTGACCTGACCTCCCACAGTGGGAACACAGGCCAGCAGCTGCTGCCCGCCATCTGGAAGAGAGATAAGTCTCCCCTCTTCCCGAAACCCCACTCCTGATGGCTCTGGGGACCACCCCCAGGCTCCTCACCCTCAGGAAGGAAGGGAAGCCCTGCCCGTAGTATCCCACAGCAAAGTATTCAGGCTGGGGCCTCATGGCCTTAATGATGTTCTCGTAAAACAAGGCTCTTTTTTTCTGAAAAACAAAATAACACATTTCACTTGGAGGTTACTGGGAAGCTGTCAGAGGAAGAAATAAAAAAGAAAAAGGTCAGCCCATTCTCTGTGTCAGATAAATGGAAGGTCTTTGGAGGCCACCTTGTAGGCCATAGGGTGACTGTGTTCCGGGACCTTATGTTTGGAACTTTGGTCCAGGACGTGCCTTAGAGCCCTCCTCGGACTTTTGAGATCTACAGCCGGTACCTAAACTTAACCAGGCATGTGAAAGTAAATGCTGAGAGTTTCTGTTCTGAGCAGGTGATTTTGCAGGGCCCCCTCAGGCCCTGATGACCCTAAAGTAAGTTCTACCAGCTCTTTACCATCTTCTTCCACTTCTTTGAATGCTTTACTATGGGTTCTTTGAGACAGTAGCACAGGCTAGCCTCTGACTCTCCATGTAGCTGAGGATGACTGTGAACTCCTCATACTCTCGCCTCACCTACCCAGGTGCCTCTGGAGTTACAGAAATGCACCAGGACGCCTGGTTCTATGTGGAAGCAGGGGTGGAACCCAGGGCTTTGTATATGCTAAGCATGAGCCAAGACCTCACACAGCCTCTCAGGCTGCTTTACCTTGCTCTGCAGGCCAGGCAGAACTTGGAACTCTATGTCCCAAGCATCTGGGATTATCATCTTGTATCACACCCAACCCAACCACGGTTGAAAGAACTCTGTGACCGCTCTAGGCATCAGTCTGTCAGAACCATGCTTTCTTAGTTTGGTGACTGGTGGCCAGCATCTTAACTCAAGCTGGCTTACGAAACTATTGAGTGAATTAATTTCCAGTCTCTCAATGGCAGAAGCTGGTAAAGTCAATGAGTTAAGTTTTCACTAAGAGCTCTTGACAAATAGATCCTCAGGAAAAAGATCAGTCTGTGACAGTGACAACCTAACCTGTAAAGTTTCTCGCCACTGCTGTGCAGTGGGCATGTGGGTGGTTGCGCGTGTGTGCTGCTTGTTTGTGAGGGTTGAACTGTGCCTGTAGCTGGGCTTGATACGCAGGCTTGGGGAACTGTCATTGCTGAGCTTTTCTCTGAAGGCTCCAGGCACCAGAAAAGGTGGCAAAGACCACTTAGATTCTGATAGAAACATTCACAGCTTGTCCTGCTGGGCACAGTGGTATTCTTGTAGGAAGCAAAGTCAGCCTCAAGGATAGGCTGTCCTCTCATTGTAAAATAATATTTTATTAAGTGTGAGCACACATGTGTCATAGTCGATGGTCTGAGAACAATGGTAGGAGTGTGTTCTCTCCTTCTAACATGTGGAATGTGGGGGCTGAACTTAGCTTGTCAGGCCTGGCAGCAAAGCAACTCACTGGCCCAAGACAAGGGAATTTTAATGAACAGACAATGTCCTACGGTAGCCAGGATGGGGCATGATCGCCCAGGCTCAGTGTTCCCACCTTCCCCAGAGGACTTCTTTGAGGACCACATAGAGAACAATGGTCTCTATGGGGTTATACATCTTCCATTTTAAAGTAAGGTTTACCTTACTAGGCAAAGTACCCTTGGTTCTCTTTCCAACCCGTATACCAAACTGTTCTCAGCAGTGCCCACTTCAGCAGCCCTGCTGACCCAGGCTCACCAAGAGACTGCCTAGGCCCTCGTAGTCAAATACTTTGCTCTCGTAGGTCTCCGCCAACTCTTTGCTCAGCTTGATGGCTTTCTCCCACATCTTCAGAAGAAGGAAAGCAGGGTGAGATGTGGCAGCTGCTACCTCCCCAGAGAATAACTGAGACCAAGCGGTCAGTGGGCTGAGCATCCGAAAGGGACCCTGACTTGTGATACCGCTTAATCAACTAACCCTTTCTTTCCCGATGTTTTAAGGATACTAAAGGTTGAATAGTCCTTTTCCAAAATGCTCGGGACTACTGGTGTTTCCAATTTGGATTTTCTTTTTCTTTTTTGATTTGGGTTAATTTCCATAGACATTACTGGTTAGGTGTCCCTTCATCCAAAATGCTCCAAAATCTGAAGCTTTCTTTAGGCAACCTGTGCATCTTGGATACGTTGTTAAGAGGTGCTTCTCTGAATAATCTCCCAGAACAGGAGAACATGCATCTCCACTGAAGCAGTTTGGAGTTTAAAGAGCCACGAACCAATGGAGAGAGAGAGAGAGAGAGAGAGAGAGAGAGAGAGAGATCCCAAGAGAGCTAGGAGAAGAGAGAGAGAGAGAGAGAGAGAGAAAGAGAGAGAGAGAGAATGAATGAATTCCTAGGATCCCAATGTGGCTAGTCAGTTAAGGTGGCTGGTGTGGGACTCCACTCTGGGCTGTGTCTGTGGGTGTAGATGTTTGGGTGTGTACACACTCATGCAGGTGAGCTGTTTGCAGTGACAGGAAGGGGCCAAATGGCAGGTGGTATGGAATTTAGGAAACTTCTTCCAATAGGAGTCAATATTGGGTATAGCCCTGTGCAATAGTTCTGTGTCCAGGCTCGTCCACTAGTGCCCAAATGGAGTCCTCTCACCATTTCGGTATGTGTCTCTTAGATGGGCACTCTCCGAGACACTGACTGCTAATCTCATGGTTTATCTTCTCTCTGATAAACAAGGGACTAACAGTAAGCTCAGGAGGCAATGATGGAATGTAATAAAGAAGTGGTCTTTTCTGCCTCAAGCCCTTCTAACCAAGGAAATGAATTCTTTATTCCTGGTGCATCCCTGTAGGCTCCAAAATCTATGCTAAGAGGTGACTGGAGAGGGCTACCCCACCCCCAAGTTTATAGGGATAATGCAATTCGAAGATGCCCTCTTGGCAGAGTCAGGAAGACTATGTGATTAAAGAGTTGGAGCTGTAAAGTGAGCCCTACTGCTCACCCTGGAATTCTAGCACTGTGGAAGTGGAAACAGTCAGATTACAAATTCAAGGCCAACCTGAGCAATTTAGTAAAATTCTGTCTCAAAAGTCATGATATAGAGTTGTAATTTTGAATGACATATTATCAGCCCTGATTTAAGAGTGGCAAAGGGGGCTAGAGATTGAGTTCAATTGTGTAGTTAATAATTCAATCATGCCTACGTTATGACAAATTCTGTATAATTCAAATACATGGATTTTTTTAAAGGGTGTATTTGCTATGTTGCCCCAGGCTGATCTCAATTTCCGAGCTCAAGGAATCATCCTGCCTTGAATCGCCAGAATTGTAGGTACTTAGTACCACAGCTGGTGGACTCTTCAGTATTCTACAGAGGTAGAGGACACTGGGCCTCTAAGACTGCCCTAGACCACACCTTGGGTATTTCACTGTTCGTCAGATCCCGATTTGTACCCTTTACAACAATACTATAATAATTAGATAGAGCAATCTCCTGCATTCTGTTATTAACCCTGATGGGGACACCCTCGGCTACTCAAAATTTTAGCCAGTTCATTAGAAGTGTGAATGATTTGGAGCCCCTGACACTTCGGCTGCCATCATAAGTGAGTACAGTTTTGGAAAAAAAAATGTGTGTGTGTGTTTGTGTGTTGTATGTGAGTGAAATATATGGGCATAAGTGCATGTGTGTATTTGTGTATGTGTGGTGTACACATGTATACATACATGTTGGTATTGCGTGGGTGTGCCTGCCTGTATAGATGTGTGTGGAGGCCAGAGAGCAATGTTAGTATGTCTTTCCAAAATCACTTTTTTTGTTTTGTCTTAGATAAGGTTTCTCTGTGTAGATCTGGTGGTCTTGGAACTCATTCAGTCTGTAGACCAGGCTGGCCTCAAAAGTCAGAGATCAGCCTGCCTCTGCCTCCCAGGTGCTAGGATTAAAGGCATGTGCAACCATGCCCAGCTCCAAAATTACCCTTTTACCTTATCTTTTTTTGAAACAGGATCTTTTAGTAAACCTGAAGTTCACCATCTTGGCTAGCCTGGCTGACCAGCAAGCCCTGGAAAACTTGCTGTCTCCTTCTCCCAATACTGGGGTTACAGGGCCATGTCCCCATGGCCTGCTGGGGACATGCTGGGGATCAGAACCCAGGTCCTTATTCTTGCATAGCAAGCACTTTATACACTGAACCATCTCCTAAGCTTATGTCATTTTGCTGGGGGCAGTGCCCTTATCCTGTGTGCTCTGTGCAGACTTAGCACTCAGAATTAGAAATGTATTCAATTCAAATTTTTCTCTTTCTAGTAGTAAAAAAACAAAAACAAAAAACCAACAACAAAACCCAGACAACAACAAATGAGATCCCCTCCTTCTTACTCACTTTGCCTTTATCAAAATAGGATATGATCTCTTGATATAGTTTCTCTTTAAGCTCCTGCTGGGTATAAACATAGTAACTATCCCTCTGCAGCAAATGGGGCATACAGGGCTTGTCCGACCACTACAAAGAGAAAAAGAATACAGGATTAATGAGGCAAAACTTCAGACGAAAAAAGTCAGGAATCTACTTCCTTGGGTGCCGTCAACTCACCCATATTGTGTTTTAAGTTATTTACCAAACACAAAATTACATACTCGAGGAGGCCCATATGTCAGTTCCGCTCTGAAACAAGTGTCACGCCAAATGGCCAGGCACCTGCAGTGTTCCTCAGCAAGGGAGGAATGGAGTGAGGCTGCTAACCCAGAGCAATTCTGTATGGAAGGCATCCTGAACATAACCAGATGAGAGAAACACGCTAGGCCCACAACCATGGAGGAGCAGCTACAACTATGGCTGTCTGCAGACAGTTCCTTCTCCATAGTACACAGTAGCTCAGTGCAAAACCAGCTTGGAGAACTCAGAAGCCAAGGCATAAAAAACGTTTGAGGATGGACCTTGGCTACAAAGACAACAGCCACACAGAAGACATCGGAAACAACTGTCCATCACAATAAAGCCGTTAAACAACTCATCAGGATTACACAACACCCCACCATTCAAAGGCACAACTGTAGCCCCAAGAAAAGGGAAACTCTCACTATACCTTGGGAGGGGAACACTATTTCAGAAGCACTTAAGTTCTTACTAAAGCCCTCCCCAAGCCCCTCTGCCATTCTTTGGTGGTGGTGTGAATTGGACCCGGTGTTTTATGCATGCTAGGTATGTGCACTCCAACTGAGCTGCACCCCAGCCCTATTTATATATTTCTAAATTTTTTGACACTTGAGGTCTCACTAAGTCTTTCAGGCTGGCCTTCAAGGCAGAATCCTCCAGCCTCGGCCTTCTCCCTACCAACTAGAATTACAGGTCTATCTTGGCAAGCCCTGCAAAGTTAGTTTATTTCCTAGTTCCCTTTCCCCTTCCTTCCCTTCTCCTCCCCTCTCCTCCTTGCCTTCCTCTCCTTTCTCCCCTTCTTTCTTGGGCCTGAAAGTAGGGGTGCGAGCATGCCAAGTGAGTGCTCCACTACTGACCTATACCCTGAGGGTCAAGTTATTTGAAATTCCAGGATTCTAAGGCCCAGATGGAAAAATACAAAGGAATGAGAAACAGTACTGGTGGGGATGGGGGCAATGAGGAGTAAATATGCCTGAGATAACATGCTGTACGGAATGGATCATAACAACAATGTAGCCTTAGTGCATGAACAGAGGTCCACATGCAGGGAGATTACTAGAACAGAATCTCCTCCCGCACAGAGATAAAGCTGGGATCTCAGGCCAGTGGATGAAATTCAGATTAGATTTAACAAATACTGTCTCTACTGAGTAGCTAGCTGGGAAGAAAAGCCGAATCCACACTTCTTACCTTACACCATATCAGGACAACTTAATGTTCTTTTTCTTCACTTTTCAAATTTTTGGTAATTTCCCTATGAATTACGGCTCTCCCTGAACTTACCATCCCCCGTTCTCAGCTTTCTAAGTGCCAGAATTATAGGTTTGCACCACCATGGCTAGCTTGAGAGTTTAATTTTCTGGGCAGCAAAACTAGAAAGACCTACAGGGCTTATCTCTGGGAACCATTCTCTGATATCCATGGGTAGCAAACCGTACAGATGCAGAAAACCCCTCAGTATTCCAACCTCTCGGGGAACTCCAGTGTTTAGCTGCTGAGAATGATGCACGGGTAGACTTTTAGAATCAAATCAAATCAAGATAAACTACCTGTTTTAAGAATGAAAGCAAGAGGTTTAGGGAGAGGCCAGTATAGTACTTCAGGGGGAGAATCAGGGGCCTGGACACGGATGGCAGCAAGGGCTTTTTTTTTTTTTTTAAGTAGAAGATAGATTTAGGGCACATGCTATTCACGGAGAAGTGGAAGGCAGCAACTAAAAGCGAAGGACGGAATGTGACTAGGCCCCTGGGCAGAAGGGGAGATCAGAAAGAGAAGGGGAGGAGCAAAGAGTGGGGTCAAAGGCTTGTGGTTTGGACAGGTTGAGGCAGTCATTGATGCTTACGCAGGAATCCAAAAGAGGACAGGGCTTCAAATAATTGCCTGGGATTTGGGACAAGCAGAAGCACTGATATCATGCCCCACTATAATTTTATTTGGAGAGGATGGATGGGCTATATAGGCGAGTCCTTCTCCCACCTCTCTACCATTTTACTAGTCTCTTTACACATAATGAACATCTATTTAACTAATTAGAATGTCAACCCTCACAGAGGCTGCTGGGTTGTGCCCTGCTTTCCAAGGAGCTTTAAACATCAAACGATTATCTTCCCAGTCTTGGTCTGAAATGTGACCCTGTTTATCCAGAACACAGGAAGGCATTCCTAGATGACACACTATATCCCTTGAGTAAGCTTCTTTCCGGCCCATATCATGAAGTTGATGGAATTCAGACCCAAAGGACTGAACACGTGGGATACCCCGTGGGTCTTTTACATAGGACCCATTTACCTGCAGAAGCTCCGCATGTAAGAGGAGTGTGTAGGCAGCTTCTGTGTAGTTCTCACAGTCTCTGTGCAAATCTCGAAGCTTGTATAAATACCTGATAAGACAGGAGAGAAGAGGCCCTTTGTCACCAAGGAGATGAATCAGTACTCAGCATTCTCCAGTTAGGCCGCAGCCTGCACATAACCTTCTGTTTCTAACAGGAACACCTCCCTTCTCTTAGGCAATAGACTCACCACCTCCTATTTCTCTAGCACACGGTACCTCTTCCTGCCCTGTGGTTTTCTTAGCTCTTCTGTTTTGTGTTCTTAATTTTTATTATCATCATCATCATCATCATCATCATCATTATTATTATTATTATTATTATTATTATTATTATTATTATTATATTGATCCTCTTTGGGATGTGAGGTAAAGCTTTAGAAATTCTATTAACAAGTTGACTTCATGGTCGGAGACTCATGACCCTCAAACCAAGGGGTTATTTCTCCTTTCTGTCCAGTTCAGTCTCTTCTATCCCTCCTTAAATGCTGATGACTCTCTTGATGCTATTATACACTCCCTCAAACCATATTTGTCTGTGCCTCTGTCTAGAGAGCTCAGCCCCTGAGGCAGACTGCACACATCCTGTATTTGCAGGAATCTATCTAGGCAGCAATGGTGCTCTTCGGGCAGTGTTTTCTGATTTAAAAATATACTGCAAACCCATGACACGGATAGCAAAACCAAGGCATTTCCTTCACTTACCGTATGTATATGTCCTCTCGCTTCTTTTCTTTATAAAAATTCTGCCAAAAAGAAGGTCACAAAATACCAACATAAATTAAAGGCTGTTGATGAACTTGACACAAAAATAGCCAAAGCATGACTGCTCCTTTAAGTGTTCGAGCGTGCGAGCATAGTTGCCATCAGAGGCCAGAAGAGGGCATCTGGAGCTGGATCTACAGGAGGTTGTGAGCCAACTGACACGTGCCGTGTGTCTTCTAGAAGAGCAGCACACAGTCTAAACCATGAAACAACTCTCTACCCCACCTGCTGCTTTTCCAAAAAGACACTGTCTCCCTTAAGAATTTCCTTTACAAGTATAGGAAGCAATGGGCTATAAAGAAGTAGAGAAATTAAGACCACACTTCTGAGAAATGGAAGAGGTTTTCTATGGGAGCAGCAGGTGCTTGTCTTATTCTGAAGCGAGCTGGTACACTCTGGCAGCCAGGGAGATGGGATGCTCTGGGTTTATATTAAGCAGAGGAATACATACATAGCAACCTAAACCTTGGAGGTCTGTGGTTCCAAGAAGAGGGAAGACTAGAGTTTTACTGTCAGGAGAACTGCACAGACTAAATTATTTCATGGCATAGGTTTCTGTGTGCTCCATTACAACAGGAAAATAAGTACATGTAAGACCAACAGCCAGGCTGAAGAAGTCTCTGGGAAAGGCTAGAGTGTCAACATTGTTTCCAGGTACCTAAAAGTCTGTGCCTGCTATCTGTGAGTAGGGCATGAGCTCCTGCCCCAGGGTGACTGGGCATCTGTGCTATCAACTTAGAGCTGAGTTGGTGGAGCAGGGGTGGCTGAGCTGAGCCCACTCACAAGCCCAGGAACCAGGCCCTTACCAGAACGTTTACTGTACAGCTCATGCGGTTCTCCTTGCTTTCATCGTGCATGATGATGGTTCTGTAGTCCAGCAAGTTCTCTAGGAGGCTGCTTACCAGAAGCGCAAAGACTTCCCCAGAGCTCGAGAGGTATTTATGTTTCCGGCAATGCTCTAAGAGTCTGGAGTGGGGAGAGAAGATTTCTGTGGCTCACCTAGCTGCTGTGGCACCATCTGTGAGCCCCAACCAAGTCCAAGCGACAAGAGGCTCTAAAGATAATAGACATCCCCTGTGCAACCCAAGGTGCCCTCCCTCAGAATTTCAATAGGGCTCATATTAGACCTACTATTTTCTTAGGTTCAACTCTTTTTTGGGAACACAGTCAATTCCCATCAATTGTTTAGAACTCCAGGTCACAATGTTGTTCTGAACACTAGCTAGTCAAAAATTTCTTTAGTGAACATTGCAGAAATGAGAGCCCTTGCCTACAGTGTTCATACACCCCTCAGCAATATGGCTTTGTTCTTCCAAGGGCCTGGCATTGAACAGATGGTCGGAAAAATCCCAGGTAGAAGACAGGACCAGAGGAACTTAGTAGACATTTGGATAGGTCTTCAGATAGAAAGGCAGAACTGGGAGACAGACTGGAGCTACACCTCAGATCCAGCCCTCCCCTTTTGGGGACATAGAGAGCAAAGTTGTGGAGCTTCTTCAGTAACTAAAAGAAAATTCAGAAATTGTAATGCATCTAAAGAATCAACCCAGACATGGGACTGGAGAGATGGCCCAGTGGTTAAGAGTGTAGACTGTTCTTGCAGAGAACCTGAGTTTGGTTCTTCAGCACCCCTGTTGGGCAGCCCATAACCTCTTGTAACTACAGCTCTGGAGGATCTGATACCCTCCTTAGAAGGTACCTGCACTCATGAGCACATCCATATTCTCTCTCTCTCTCTCTCTCTCTCTCTCTCTCTCTCTCTCTCTCTCTCTCCTCTCTCTCTAATAAATATTAAAGAAAAATAATTAGCCTAGATTCTAGGAGTATTTTTAGGTGTTGGAATTGATGTAGTTATATTTTTCTGAGCCAAGGATCCAGAAAGAATAAGGGAAACAAAGTAAGATCTCTCCATGAAGGTGGGATTTTTTTTTAATGTGTATTCTATCTTGTGTTGTGTTTTGTGTGTGTGTGTGTGTGTGTGTGTTGGGAGGGTTCTACTGATGAGCTATATGTCAACAGATCTTTTCAAAAGCAAGAGTCACACTTTGCAGAACTGGCTGGCCTAGAACTCACCATGTAGACCAGGCTGACTCTGAACTCATAGAGATTCTCTAACCTCTGTCTCCAGGGTCCTGGGATCAGGTTCCACCACGCCTAACTACCCCCAAATCTTACATCTGTTTCTATCTGTGTGTAACTTCCAGACAAATCCAGGATTTCAAAAGCTATAAGCTAGGAGCGTTTGAAGGTATGAGACCTCACGGAAAAAGGATAGAAAGATCACTTTATTCCATCTGTAAACAGAACAAAGACATTCAATTCTTGAGCTCAGTGTTTTGGCTCCTACTCAGGATATCATTAAGAGATATGATCAAAGTTTGTGGACTCTATATTTGCGTTCAGACTGGTTCAACAAAGTTTCCCCAGAATAGGAGAATAACCAGTTTACATGACACAATGTGTGACCTAGGTGGCCAGTTGTCAAAGTTCAGACAGCATGAGAAACCAATGTGAATAGCCATCTACACAATGGGATGAGAAGATAATAAATAATTAACAGTCAATCTTAAAAATAACAACAAAAAATGCACAGCATCTCCTGTGTATGTGTGTGGATACAGGTCCATGTTGCAGCACATGTGTAGAGGACCTCAGGAGCTGGTTTTCTCCTTCTACTGTGTGGGCCTCAGGGATCGAGTTCAGGCTGTCAAGTTCCCTGGCTGGCAGAGCCACACTGCCCACCTGTAGTCCAACCTTTTAGAGTGTGAACTCTGCAAGCCACACTGTGCTGGCCTCACTTACTCCTGAGAACAGGAGTAGAGAGTAGACACTACTCTTACAGATGGAGGTGGGGTGGGATGCTTGATCTGAAAGACGGACTCACTGGCTGCAAAGACAAGATCCAAGAACGCAGTGAAAAGACGGTTTGTACTTATTCCTGCCAGTCTAGTAGCCGGACACTTGCACCACACAACAGCCCTGTGGACAGCACGAAAGGACGGATTGTGCAGAGGCTGAGCAGGGGAGGCAGCAGACGCAGTGACATTGTGGCCTCAGAGATGTTGTCTTCAAGGAGTGCAGCACCCCAGCTGGCTGAGAGACAACTTTTCTGTACTCATAGTTCTTTGATGGCATGCAAGGTATTTTTAAGTTTAAAGTCAATCTTAACTTCCTTTAAACGGCTGCTTTGAAGCCACAATTAGAGGTGCCCCACTTCTGCTCAAGTTCATAATTAAGACACCAGGCAGGATGCCATTGCTGCGTGTGTCACCTCCTAGCTCCCCTCTGCTGTGATCCCCAGGGCCAGGCTGGTTAGAGAACCCCAGCATGGACTCCCATTGGTTAAGCACTACCCGCTGTGTATATTCCATCCACACCACCAAGGACCAGTTGGTGACTGGTGACTTTGAACCTGCCAACCCACTGCTGGGTGGACAGTTGCTTCTGTCCACCTCTGGCCTGAGGTGCTGTTCTGAGATACTCACAGCTTTTCCAGAAGAACCTTGTATTGTTCATCTCCTCGGCCACCTTCTACTTCCTGATCCAGCTTTGTGATCAACTCATTCTCAAACTGAAACGGAAGACATTTCACAGGAGGATGTCAGATCCTAAGAAGAGTGCACGGTAAGCAGAGGCCATTGTTTCCAGATCTGGCTCGACCCCTTTCCGATTTCGAGCTGTTCCCAAAGAGCATGGGGTTATCTGTAACACCCATGCCAACAGTGCTCCACAACGCATCAAAAAATCATAAAGCAGGTTAGTCCCTGACTTTACATTTAACAGTCCTGAAAGCTTATTTCATTTACCACTATGGATATAAAATAAATTCATAACCACTGTCCCCTTTGTACTTGATACTGCATAGTCTTATCTGGCCAGAAACTTATGACAATTCTCCTGCCTCAGATTCTTAAGAACTAGGACTATAGCTATACATCACTATCCTGGGCTTCTATCTTATTCTTGTTTCTTGTCTGAGTATTGGTAATGGGATTATTTTTGCTCCACATCATAGCTACAAAGCCTTCCTTTCAATACTAATAGATCTGTAGATGTTATAGATGTGAAACCTGCACATTGTTCATTTGGATAGGTCTGTAAAGGTATACGAGGGGAATACTGTCCCCAAGAGTGGTCAGGCAGTCAGATGGGAAACGCTGTACTGTTTGCCTGCTGTTGCCCCTTCTGGTGAGTGCATCTACCCTACCGCTGTCACCACTTCCTACTGTCGCCGCCAGTGCCACCATCTTTGCTGTATATGGGACCCAGTGTCTTTGACCTTCCAACTTGGACTGAAGACCAGAGGCTCTTCAGGAATCCTCCAGGCCTTTGGCTCTAGATCAGGAGTGCTGAGGCACCTAGCCTTAGGGGCTGAGCAGCCAAGGATTCTTAGCTTCTCTGGAGTTCAGACAGCCATTGTTGGACTATCCAGCCTGTGCTGTGTAAGCCAATGTAATAAATATGTTTTGCGGTCTGTACTCAGCACACCCCTTCTGTTCCTCTCTGACTACTGCCATATATGGTAAGCCTAGAGAAAGCACAGGCTAACTAAAGCTCTCAAAGGTAAGCAGGGATGCCCGGAAGCTGGGCCTGCATCACCCTTCCCTCAGCTGGCCACACAGGTTCCACCCTCAGTTCCGGAGTCAGATGTATCAGGCCAACTTTTCATCTTCTAGCTTCTGGGCCAGAAGACCCAATCATATGTCTAACTTTTTTTTTTTACACAATGAAATGTACAAAATAAATTTTAAAATGTGTTTTTCATTGAAGCCGCTGCCTCTTCATTGGGAGATATGGTGGCAAAAGGTTACTTGTCACATGGTAGTGAGGTCAGGGCCGGCCCCTCCTTACCATGTGGAAGTTGCCATTTCCACTCAAATTGAACTCGCACTGCATCATGTCAAAGAAAATGGGGATGGTGGCCTTACGGAGCTCCACTTCAGGGGTTAAAGTGACTTCCAGGATGGGGCCCACCATGGATGGGATGAATTTGATTTTGTGTGGTCCTGGAAAGAAAGCATATTAGAATACTCCATCACTCTCAGTCTCACGTGACCAATCTTCCTCCACAGGGCCCAGAAGAGAGGAGAAAGTTCACGTGACACACCATGTCAATCACAGAACAATTACAGAACGCCCCATTCTGATAGCATGTGGCTGGTGCAACAGCCGAGGGCTCATTGCCAATACCACAGGTGAGAGGGTAAGGAACCCACAAGTCTACTTCTGGACACACATGCAGACAAATATCAGGGCTATGTGAATTAAAGTAAGAATTCATCAAGGGTGAGTATTTTTAATATAACCTCTGCTGAGAAATCTTTCCTTTAGAACAAAAAAAATGAAAAATAAAGCAGTCACAGAGGGGCCTGTTCAAGGTTGGACACTCACCCAGGTTATACCACATGTCGCGGATCCTAAATCCGATTTCCTTTCTCATGTCCCCATATCTAAGAAAAAGATCATAAGAACAGCATTTGGAGTGCAATGAGTTGTGTGTAATATAGTCGTCCCTCAGCATGGCAGGGACTGTTTCCAAGCTCCTCAGACCCCCAGATCAGTTCACGTCCCTTATGCTTAGGGATTTTACATATCAGCTAGGCACAGCTTCCCTTCAAACAATCTCTTTGACGGCTCAGAGTATCTAACCCAAAAGCCTGGGGGTGCTGCCTAATGGAAGAATATTTGCCTGCCATGTGTAAGGTCTTGAGTTTGATTCCCAGCATCAAAAAGAAGACCCAGTAGATAACTGCCATGAAGGGGTGTTTTCCAGATGTGACAGGGCCATTGACACATGACCTTACAACCACTGTAACTGAGTGCAGGAGACCTACACAAGACTGAGCCAGCCCAGATGGGAGGAGGGGATCAACACCAAGTCCCACCATCCCTAGGAAGGGCTAGTGGCAGCTAATGGATGCTGGGAGAGGGGTAATGTTTCTTCAGGGATTTAACCCCTAATGTGATGATGACCACTTTCCAGGAGATGGCTCTACATGCATCCACAAGGAGAACTAAGTGGGCTCAGGAGGTTTTAACATGCACATGAAGATAGGAGGGAAAGTGTATTGTGGGGGTACATAGGAGGAATTGGTAGGGAGACAGTGGGGTGGCTCTGGTCAAAACATATTATATGTATGTATGAAATTCTACAACTGTAAGCCTAAAAAAAAAAAGAAGGAAAATACCAAATCCAACATAAGTGTTTTACAAATATAGGCTATGTCAGATTCACTGGAAATAATGACGAGAAAAATGTCTGTATACATTACATAAGATGCCATTTCCTTCCAGGTGTTTTGGCCTGTTTGGGTGGTAGATGCGGAGTTTGCTGGCATGGAAGGGCAAGTATACAATGAAGAGAATAAAAATAGAATAGTCTCCATCCCTCTGGGTAAGGCTTATCTGTAAAAGATAAGGCTAGCACCCAGAGAAAACTTCAAAAGAGAAGTGAGCCACATGGGGGACGGGGGACTTTTGGAATAGGAAGAACTAAAGACAAATGTGGAAAGAGAACTGAGAAGATGTTGTCAACTGTCTGCCCAGTGCATTAGAGGGAAAGAGGATCCTGTCTCCATGAGGCAAAGAGACAGACAGCTGAGTGAGGAGATGCATGAGGTCTGAAATAGATGAGGCACCATGACTGACAGAAGTTGATGGGCTGGGCTGGGCTGGGCACTTACGCCTTGGCTAAGGTAAGGTCTCACCAGAGTGCCCTTCATGGGTCACATATGGTCTAGGCCATGCATTCTCAGTTGGGACAATATAAGCTGCAGACAGTTTTTAAACCAGTTTTCTGGTTGTGGCAGGGTATGACTATGGTCCCAGCACTGGAGAAACTGAGGCAGGCAGATGAGTAGTTTGAGGGTAGCCTGGGCTATATAGTAAGAACCCTGTCCTATATAAGAGGAAACTTACACAGGGCACAGTCCATACCTGGTCCTAAAATCTCTCATAACTTACCCATTAGGGAAATCTACAAAACAAGCATCTTCAAACATTGTATCTTCTAAAACAGTCTCTAAATCTTAATCCTTAGTTATTATTACTCTTGGTGTTTGTTTGTTTTGTTTTGTTTTTAGGGTGGAACCACAGGCTGAGGAAGGTTAACTAATTTGCCTGTTTCGCGAGTAGAAATAGCTAAAATTTCAGTCTTCAATAAATTCAGACTTCTATACAATCACAGCCTTGGAGCTTCCAGGCTCTCAATGAACTCTGAACCAGACCTGAGAGGATGCAGTGAAACGTGTAACCAAACATGTCATTCCTGAATATAATTCTATTTTGAATTCTAAGCCATGAATCTCGAGGATAGCTTTAGGTTATATTGGAGTTTTCTCATTTCTTCGCAGAAAGTTAAGGCGGCACTATGCCTGCAATTTCAATGAACTGACAGCAGGTGGCAGGAGCTCCCAGGCAAGGGCCCATACTCCATCAATAGCATGGTGTGGCAAAGGAGGGGGTGGAGGTACCTTAAGAAAAACAGTAAAAACCTGGAGGAACTTCAGGTCTATCAAGGGATTACAAATAAAACACACACCATCATCAACATGGGCAAGTTCCTGTAATTTCTAAAGGCAGGTTTTTTTGTTTTTCTTTTCTTTTTTTAACTTTATATGTGAAAGTATCCAGAAGAGGGCATTGACTCCTATTACAGGTGGTTAAAAGCCACCATGTGGTTACTGGGAATTGAACTAAGAACCACTGAAAGAGCAGTCAGTGCTCTTAACCACTAAGCCATCTCTCCAGCCCCTAAGTCCCTGTAATTTCTATGACAACATCATATTGCTGAACATAAGCAGATGTCTCACAGAATCTTTGAAGGATACTTACTTTTTCACAATTTTGTTGCGCTTGGCTTCCGAGAAAGTTTCAAGCTGAAGGGACTCATGGGTGAGAAAAGCTACAGCCAAATGGAAGTAATTGTTCCAGAGCTTTGCAGGATGCATGAAATGGGCGAGGCAAAACAGAAAGTAACACCAGTGAGGATCCAGATAAAACGCCCCCATGCGGGGCATACTGCGCTGTAAAAAACCTCAAATAAAACCCACAGGACTTCTTGTGCTATCTGGGGGTTTCAATTATTCACTGCTGAAAGTTTTGAGACTTAATATTAACCTTTAGAAAAACAACCCAAACTTTACATTTTTTTTTTTACCCTGGGGGCACAGGAGAAGGACTGCCAAGAAATGTACCTATTTATAGCAGGTGGTTTGGTAATGTGTATCAAGAGCCCTCCAGTTTCTCCTAACTTTTGAACTGGTAAATACTTTCCTGATTTTTTCCCCCTGTGGCTAGTTAAAAACATTTCAACCAAAGAAGGCCCTCACAGCTATTTAATGTCACAAAAATTAGAAACAATCCGAATGTTCTTAAAAAGAATTTATTCACTATATCAGAGACCAGCAGCACAATGAATCATATTCAGCCATTAAAAGTATTATGAAAATGTTCAACATCATTGAAAAGAGGTCAGAGGTGTGGAAAAAGTAAAGAAAGTTGGCCAGTGAATCATTAAAGAGTTACAGGGTTCTTTTTTACTTTAGTTTGTACATGATATATTATATAGCATGATATATATATACATATATATATACAATTATCAATTCATATATATATATATGTTTATATATCCTCCTCTAGTTACATGACTCTCTGGTTTAAATGTTTGAGATAAAGACAGCAAGCATACAAGAAAATGGTCCCTGAAACTTAAAGCCCCCAAAGAGCTGGGACCTAGTGGACCTTTACTAGGTCCTGCTGGCTGCACACATAAATATCTTTCCATTTGTCACATGAAGGAATAAGTGAAGATGAAGCTACCACATACCTGGGTTTGTTTTGTTTAATTTTTGCAGGCAGGGTCTCATTATAGCCCAGCCTGACCTGGAACTCACTATGTTAGACCATACTGGTCTAAAACTCAAAGATCCACCTGACTCTGCTTCCTCAGAGCTGGGCTTAAAAGTATATATGCCACCACGCCCAGCCTTTGACTGTTTTAAAAGTATCCACACGATAGTGACAGTGTGCTTATGAAACTGCTTGTGTGTACATTCGTGTCTGTGTGGAGAGAATCAACACAAAGCCTTACCCCTGAAGGCGAGGACAAGAGAAGCTTCCTTAGCCCTAGCTTTGTCTCCTGAAACTTCAGGACCTTTGGTCCACTGTGGTCTGAAACCATTAGCACCTTACTTGACTGTAGTTCACACTGCCTTCCGTTATTCTGTTGACTGCTCATTGTCAGTGTTGTGGCCAAATGCACAAACTGACCATCACCTTGGGTCTGATGCATAGGAACATAGTAACGAGAAGGCTTAGCACTGGTGAAGACTCAGGCGTCCTCTGGTGCTCCTGGACTGAATATCCGAGGATTAGGGAGACCACTGTATTAGCACTTGCATTTAGCTGTGCTTCCCGTGACAGTGTTCCTCGTGTTTTCTTTTACATGTTGCCTTTGTACAGTGAAAACCAAACCATCTAATGTGTTCAGAGAACTCCGTTTTGGGAATGTATGCTTTAGGGAACTGGCAGGCTCCTGAAACCCTTCGCTAGTTGCAGTGATAAAATCTGAAATGGTGCTTTCTCAGCTGACACAGCCTCTTGCTCTAACCGAAGGCCTTCCATGTGGGTGAATGCTTACCTGAAGTTCAAAGCTTGTCTGGTCCATGAAGCTTTTGGTGAGAACTTCAGCAAACTGATTAATAGCACGGAGGAAAACTCTGGGGGAGGAAATAACAGATAAGGAAGGCAACCCCATTCCTCTGGACATGTTTCCCTACACACTCTGGACACAAAGTCAAGCACTTCGGGCATGGCTGGGAAAGACAATATAAATGCACATTCTCTCAGATCTTGGGGACTGAAGATGAAGCGGAGACTGCAAGACCAGTCTTTCTGACCCCAAGTCTACACTTGGCTATGACGCCTACCCTCAGAGGCCAGCATTCTCATGGAATCCCTCTTGAAGCTGTCATCTAATTGGGAAAGGTTCTCTGCCTATCAGGACCCTGGGAAGTTGACTTGGCTTATGATTTGGTTTATGTGGCTCACTGGCAACATTCTACAGCCATAATACATTGCAATGCAATATTATATATTCAGTTCAATCCCCGTCAATTTGCAAGCATTCATTGCTAGGCAACAATTCTATGACACCAACATAGGCACCATGCCCAAAACCTAAGTCCTGGTCTTTAGAAGATTACAGTATAGTAGTGGGTACCCCCACTTAGACATCTAGTTGTGTTCCAATGGAGACCATGACAAAGAATTATGTGATAGACTTTCAAAGAGATGCAGGAAATCAGAAGGAAGAAAAGAAAAATCAACAGCCATTTCTGAAAGGATGGATATCAGAATGGGGTCCAGGAAGGGAGTCCTGTGAGGAGAATTTTGAGTGTTTGTGAGGGTACTCTAAGAAAATAAGGCAAGAGTCTTGTGACCTCAGTTTCTTCAAAACACAGAATTGTTCTTGGAATGTGTATTCATGCTTCTCCCACACATAGCCAATGGGAGTAAAGTTCGCATCAGTCACTCTTTATTGCTTGCTACTGTTTAACAGCAATAACATGCTTAATCCTTTATATGTCTCTATGAAAAACATGTTTTTGCCACATGCTGCTTGTCTTGTGACCGTATGCAGCTTGAATTTGTGAGAATTTTACCCATGTGACATTTCTTAACCCTCAGGATATAAACTGTCTGGAGCTCTGAATAACGTTGGCCATTGTATGAGACTTTAGTCAAGTCCCACCACCTCTCTCTAGAGCAATGACAACTCAGGGCAGAGGTTTCCAGTGGAGGTGACATTTCGGAAGGGCCCTGTGAATGGAAGGACAGTTGACTTCCAGGGAGGATGGAAAAGTCAAGGCAGGCAGAGACAGTGACTACAGAGGACTCATTTAGGAATTAGAAGTCTGACTGGTACAGGGGATACATGCCTAAGGAGGCAGTGGCTGGAAAAGGCAGGCAGGACTTTGAATACAGAAATGAGGAATTCACACGGAACCACTGAGAAGGTATGCAGAGCTGATGGCCAATAGACATTAACACAAGGATGGTGGAGGACACTCACCAAGGCAAGCAATGACAGCAGAAGGGAAGAAATTAGTAGTCTATTGAAGGGGAGTTTCCAAGCCAACACACTGGGGTCAGGAAAGGGGGAAGACCCTCTTTTTAAGTGCCAGGATTGAGGGATAAAGATTTAACAGCACTTCAAGTATGCACAGCAGACCAGCGCAAGTTCAAATGCTGCCAGAATAGCCGTGGGCTCCCTCACCTGCTCTGGGTCATATTCATGACCATCCAATCTTTGGCATACACATTCTTTCCAATAAGATCCTTAAACATAATGAAGGTTTCCATGAGAAAGTCCTGTGGAGAGCAACAGAAGAATGGTTAAGAAATAGGATCACTCATAGTCTTTCTCTCAGCAAGTGGACAGAAGGACCCCCTTGTTGGGATAACACACTGAAGGTCCCCTAGTTGTGGCCTTTCCCATAAAGTTATTACAGACAATGCATTCTTCTATATAACTGTTGCATAATTTGATTTTGCTTTGGTTTTGGTATCATGAGACAAGATGCAATCTAAACTTGACCTCCTGACTCAGATTCCCAAGTGTTGTGATTACTAGTGATCAATCAATAGTATCCCTGGCCAGTGATAGATTTTTTTGTTTCATAGCATGATTCTATAATAAAAAGAGGGACACAATATTATCCTTATTTTACAGATGGTTTCACAAGGCTGAGAAAGACTAAATGGCCACAGAAAATAGGAAGCAAGATGGAGGCTGTGGACCCCATGTTTCGAACCCTCATGTCTTAGTCCTTTCTTTGTGCTGTTTGAATGCATCTCTTGAACTTCCAAAATGGCTAACAGCCGTTTTAATGAAGACCTTTTTATTTCATGTGTATGGATGTTTTGCCTACATGTATATTAATATTCCACCTGTATGGCTGGTGCCAATGGAGACCAAAAGCTGGTGTCAGATGCCCTAGTACTGGAGTTACAGATGGCTGCATGCTGCCATGTGGATGCTGGGAGTTAAAGCTGGTCTACTGGGGAAAATCCAGTCAATATCCTCAAGTCATCAATTTTTTTTTAAAACAGATCTTAGTTCAAATCTTCTTGACTAGTTAGAACAGGGGGAAAGTGTCTCACAAGCAGGGCAGCCATAATTTTGCAGGAAAGGTGGCATCACAGTGTCTCTTGAGAACTGCAGTAAGGAATATCAAAGGGCACAGAGCACAGGGCAGTAAAAGGGGCTGGTCTTGTTCAAAGGAGGAGCAAGAAATAGAATGGCCCAGCTTAAAAAAAACTGAAAGGCTCTGAAACCATTTTTGTTACTTAGTTAAATTTAGACTTTTTCCACTGAGATAGCTGAAAAAGAAAACCTAATTGTTTACTTCTCTGACTCTGTGTGCACAGTCCTGTGGGAAAAAACAGACATTGGGCAGTGCTAAGAACACAGTGCAGATGGATGGATGGATGGATGGATGGATGGATGGATGGATGGATGGATGGATGGAGAGATGGAGAGATGGATGAGTGGATGAAGAGAGGGATAGAGGAATGTATGGATGGAGTGATATATATCCATATCATCAATTTTGAGACTGTCTCAAATAATCCAGGCTGATGTTGAACCAGACTAGGTAGCACAGGATAACCTTGAATTTAGATCCAAACTATCTGCCTGTGAACTCAGAGGATCCCTACTTTACTTGCTTTCCATAGGAAGTTAAAAAAAAAAAATCACTAGGGTATTTTTGTGCAACCCCTAAGAATGGAACTATTGATACAAATATTTGCTCCTCATAGGCTTGGACTGCATGCACAGCATAAGGCTAGGCATCTCCATGCATGGATTTAACCAGTGCTCACAATAAGCTTCCATATAGACAGGGTCTTACAGACGAAGAAACTGGTTCAGCAAGACTAGGTAGCTTCTGTCAAATTTCATACAATAACTCAGAATGCTCACACTTCAAACCTGTGCTATCTGACACACCATCTGGTCTGAAGGAGAGCGCATGGCTGCTTGAGTGTCCTATACCACCCCCTTCCTCTGTCTGGATTCCCCTGAGCAGGTCACTGCATACATCCCCATATGGCTGATTCCTGAAGCATGATGCCTCTTCTTGGGCTCCTAGCTTAAGCTACATGGACCAACACTATGAAGTCATTTTTGGACTTAGAATGATACATTCTCTCTGCTTTCTAGTTTTGTCTACCATGTGGGCATTATAGGAAGGAAGATGGGGGTGAAGGAGTGTATTCACATTGGTACATCAGCTACTCATGCTCAGGATGGTGAGGGTAGAAAGCAGAAAAATGCAGAGTGCATGGATGACAGGAACCATTCGATCATGTTTAGCCCATGTTCAACCATCTTTAGTGACAGCTTAATTCCATTGTTCTCTGAAGACTTCAGAGGATGCTTATAGAAACTATGGAAACACCTTTTCTTTTTAAAGCAACAGGAGATCACTTCCACACACTGTAAGGCGTAGACGGGTAACCTTTGTGTGCTTACCCCAGAAAGAGAGGCAACTGACCACAGTTTGAAAAACCAGCATGCTCAGTCAAAGAGACTCCATGCATGGTTCAAGGAACCAATGTGAGGGACCTTAAATGAGGAAACAAACTTTTCAGGTAAAAAGATGTCTGTTTCAGAAGAAGGGCCCACACGAAGTCCATGTGTGACGACTATTTGACGCAGGTGTTGAAAACTCTTACTTAAACTCTATCAGGTTGGAGGAAGCATCTACTTCCTCTTGGTGCCCTCTGTGGACAGCCATTCTAAGTGCAGTGAAGGGAGCTTTGAACTCTTGATGCTCAGCTTCAGCTACCTGTCATTAAATGTAAGAAATTTTCAGATGGATCTAGCTATGCTCAGGCAATGAAGCAGGAGGATCATGACTTTGAGGTTGGTCTGGGTTACTAGACAAGAAGTGTCTCAAAACTCTCTCTCTCTCTCTCTCTCTCTCTCTCTCTCTCTCTCTCTCTCTCTCTCTCTCTCTCACACACACACACACACACACACACATACACACATCAACACACATGCGCACACACTCAAGTGCACACACATACATCTAAGCACACATACACATTCTTTAGTGTTGCCAAGATGCCAAGACCCAAAGCTGACAACTTACTATGATGTCCTGTCTGGTTTTGAAGGTGCTGATGTAGAGGCTGTAGTGGCTGTCCTCCATCTGTCGTAAGACAGCAATCATGCAAGCCACAAAGCTGCCCTGCAAGGAAAGAAGCAGAGTCAGGGTTCCTTAGAATAACTGATAAGAGACTTTGGGCATAATGGATTTTGGGTTTTCTACCCATTGAGCTCTATCTACAAAGACACTTGGAACTAGAATATTATTTCCAAAGGTCCAAAGGTATATGCTTTGCAATTCTGCTTCAAGCGCCTCCTAGTGTGAGTTAGAAAACAGCTACAATGTTTGGAATCCTCCAGGTCTACAGCAATGGATCTCAACTTCCTAATGCTGCGACCCCTTAATACCTTCATGTTGTGGTAACTTACAACCACACAATTACTTTCATTGCTACTTCATAACTGTACTTTTGCTACTGTTATGAATCATAATATAAATATCTGACCTGCAGATGATCTTAGGAGAACCCTGTGAAAGGGTTGTTAAAACCCCAGAGGGTTTGCAACCCATAGGATGAGAAATGCTAGTTTAAATCTTTAATGCATTAAAGATCTCAACTAGGTTATCTGTTAGGATAAACTAGTTTGTGGGTTCTGAGTTTCTGGTTGGGGCAGAACTGAAAAGACACTCTTGGGACAATGTCTGGAGTATACGGATGAATCAATTCTGAAGGTTAGAAGGAGGGGGGAGTAGAAATACAACAGAAGGCGCTGGGAAACATCTTTCAGGGAACATCTGAAATGCTATGGGTAGTTTTAGGTTTCTGGAGCATTTTGGATTTGGGGGTTTAGGGGTTGGAAATGCCCAATCAGCAAAATCTATGCAAATGGCCAAAATTCTAAAAACCACAAATTTTGAAATCCTTTCATCCCAATTATTTCTTATAGGGGCTATTTAACCTGCATCAGTGCTAAGGATGAGAACCTTTGCAGGCCATTTCTCTGACTCTAGAACCCTTTGGACATCTAGTCTTTGAACCACAGGGAACTCTGCACCAGACTCTGAGTAGGGAACAGAGAGATCCATGAGGACTACAATGTTTACTTGTGAGGTCTAAGCTACACTCAGGGTGCTCTTCCCTCAGCTACACAAATCAGAGTCACACACAGACCTCATTTTCTTGTCAGAGGGAAAGTGTACCACCCTTTGCAGTCATGTAAATACAAAAGTCATACAAATTTAAACTAATCCGGCACAGAACTGTGGGCCATTCTTTTTTTTTTTTTTTTTTTTAAGTTCTTTTTTTCGGAGCTGGGGACCGAACCCAGGGCCTTGCACTTCCTAGGCAAGCGCTCTACTACTGAGCTAAATCCCCAACCCCTGGGCCATTCTTAAGGAGGGAAGAGACCTCTCCTATACCTCCCTCTGATAAGGAGGGAAGAGACCATCTCACTCTGAATGTCTGTCTTAGATTCTTTACGGAAAATGTTTATTCTTCCTACCCACAAACCAACGTAAACTGCATTGAGCTCTGGACACATTTTACAAGTTATCACATACTCTGCATTTATTTAATAGTCAAATGCTATTTGTGTCTCTGGTCTCTTGCTTACTCTGGATTTTGAATTTAATCTCGATTTTGTTTAATTTGCATTACTTCGGCTCTAAGTTAAACTTTGCTTCCATATAGTTTTAGTCATCTTATTTTTTTTATTTCTGAGAGAAGGTTGCTAGTAGCCCAGGCTCACCTGCAACTCCTCACGTAACCGAGGACAACCTTGAGCCTCAGACCCTCCTGTCCCTGCCTCCCCAGGGCTGGGTTACATTTACAGGCGGGGATAGGCGTGCTTGGTTCATTCAGTGCTGGGGAGTAAAGGCAGGACTGGATGCACACCAGGCTGGCATTCCCTCAACTGAGCTGTGTCCTATCCTGTTCCTTCACATTCTTTACATTGTTTACTGATTTAACTAAAGCACTACTATTACTGGCTTGCAGTAGTCTTTGCATATTAAGTCTATTAGTGTCTTTCCACATATGCTATATGGCTCTGAGATCACATACCTATTTCCAAATACAAGGGTTACATTTTTATCAGGACAAAAATCTAGTTTTCCCTTGTTTTTAATACTTGGAGACTCAATAATCTTTCCCTATAGGATCAGGTTCATATTCATTTATGCTTTCTTTCAGCTGCTCTAGCACCCAATTTTTCCCATAGAATTTTTAATTCCGTTTGACATTTATCTTGAAGGCATAGAACAAAATGAAAGACAAATAATTTTCTCCAAACTTCATTTGCTTTCCAGATATATAGTCAAAATTCTACCTGTAAACTCCCTTGGTCTTGCCTTTAGGAATAAACACACACACACACACACATACACACACAAAGCAAACACACAGTATACACAGACATGCATTGATATAAACACATACATGCATACACAGACATACACAGATAAACATACACACATACACAGATACATACACACGTACATGGATAGACACACACACATATACACAGACATGCATTGATATAAACACATACATGCATACATAGACATACATAGATAAACATACACACATACATAGATAGACATACACACATGCTTTCAGCTGCAGCAGTCTGACCAGATTTTAATTATTCTCTTACAATATGACAAGTTGTTGCTAATACCAGACTGCTCATTTATCTGCACCTCACTGTTTTTTACTCTGTTTGTGTGACTCAAGGGTATGAGAATTTTCCTTTCAATCTCTAATTAGCTGCTACCCACAGAAAGGCCATTGAACGCGTTAGTTTTAAACCACCTTGTTTGTAAAGAGCACTTGAGTCCCATCAGCCTTTCAGCCAACTTTTCCAAGTTTCAATGAACCGCTTGTCATTTCAGCTAAAAAAATAAATGATGACTATATAAAACTAGCCAAACCCCATTCTAGACACTGAGATGTACCAAGAACACACAATACTGCCTAGACGCTGGCCTGTTAAGTTACAAATGTCCTCCAAAGTCACTATTGCCTGGGGCAGGCTGTCTGTGCCTCCAACTCTGCATTTTCTCCCAATAAGGTTGTTGAAAGCCTTATATCCTTGTGCTGGCAAGGTGGCTCAGCAGGCAAAGGCGCTTCAAGAAAGCTTGATGACCTTGGGTTGACCTCTGGGACCCACACAGTGGAAGGAGAGAAAAGATCCTGAAGGTTGTTCTTTGACCTCCACACATACATCATGGTACATGTGTACCCTTTTACACACACACACACACACACACACACACACACACACACACACACACACACACACAGCTAGAAAATCAAGTACATTGAGCAGGGGTTGTTCTTTTACTAATGTTTACTACAGGATATGGAAATGCCTCAGGGGAATAAGAAGCCAAAAGCTAGACCATGGAAGCTCAGTCATGGAGAGAAAGCTCCATCTCTTGGAGAGTCCACACTGACTATCTCAACGTCACCAAGTAATTGCTGCTGGATGCTGATGAGCCTTCTATTTGATGTCACCACTGCTTGCTCTCCCACCGGGACCACTCCAGCTGCCTGTGCTGGATGCTATAAAGTCTCAATTGATGATATCTTGCTATCAGTCTGCTGCCGCTCACTATTTGCTCCTTGCAGATAAGTCAGCTATTCAAAATCAAAGTGTGGCTATCTTAGATCATTCTTTGGAAGATACAGAACAGTCCTCTAATCAAAATCTAACCTCAGCTTTTGGTGTAATCAATAGAAGCCTTTTCACTTTAATCACGACACCATTCAGTTTGTCATCATTACTCTGGCCTCAATTTTGTCCTTTATTGACAACTGTGTAGGCATTAATGGACGGGCTTTCCTAAAAACACACTGATCACTAATTCTTAACAACAGCTGCCTTTTTCCTTCAATGAAAAGGACCTCATGATCTAAAAGATCTAGTAGAAGCTGAGATATGCTTATATCATGTAACTTTGATATGGGGGCCTACGTGGGCTCCGTGTCGAGCCACTGGTAGAATGGAGTGAGACCGTGGGCTACCAGGAGAGACTCACAATGTGAGGAGACTGTCGGCTCATCCCAATCACGGTCCGGTTGATCCTTCTCAACAGCCTCTCCATGATCATCTGTACATGTGCTGAAGTGGGGCCCTGCGGGAGAAACACAGCTGTGACATTCCCAGCTAACGATGCCGAGCAGATGAGGGGTACCCAGGGCAGTCAGGCACATACATGGCAAGGGAAAGGAGAAGCACAAAGTTCTTGATGCTTCTGTTCAGGGGCAAACAAACAAACAAACAAACAACAACAAAAGAATCCCCTCCCCAATCAGACCTCAAGATTCAGGGTATGTTGTGCAATAAATGTTTGTGATTCCTTTTCAGTATAAATGTTAAATCCCTAACACCCAACAATATCAGAGGACCCTGGAAGGTCATTAAAGTCACAAGGGTGGGGCCCTGATCTGAGGGGATTAATGCCCTTATTAGAAGAGACACTGAGGGGGAGTGTGTGCATTTTCTCTTATACTCTCTGCCTCTTGCTGGTGTAGACATGGAGTAGAGTCCATGAGAACTCACAGGGAGAGGGTGGCCATCCATGAGCCTTGAAGAGTGTCCTTAGCAGAGTTCAACCCTAACTTCAGACTTCCAGCTTCTAGAACTTCTTAGTAACTAACCTGTTTAAGCCCCGCTATACTGTGGTGTGGTATAGAAGACTGGACATCATCGCTCTAGGAGTTAATGTTCTAACAGTCACAAGTGACTCAAAGCCATTATTCCTCTTCACCAACCTTTAGTTCTCATAACTGGTAAAGGAGGAAGGTCACGGTGCTCTTATTGGACTGAACTGGAGTAAAGCAACACAGCACCGAATACATGTGCACACTCTAATTCCTTCCCTTCCTGTAGTTGACGTTACATTCCCTCAGTTTCTGGGTATCCATTTTTCCTTTACCAATGATGTCAACTGCAGATAGCTTCTTGTTAGGTTTGGGAGCCCACAGTCCACTTGCCCTTCTCAGTACTGGGACCCTGTATGGCTTGAACCTGTGCACACCTTGTATGTGTGACCACAATAAGAACCACTAAAAGAAAATGTCATATATATATATATATATATATATATATATATATATATATATATATATACACACACACACACACATACATATATATATATGTGACATGACTGGTCACATGTTCTATTCACTACTAAATTCTTGGTTAAAAACCAAATTCCAAATCACGGCACTACTGGGAAATGTTTACAACTTCATCATGAGGTCTCTATAGGGATGTGTAAGGATAAAAAGGGGATGGATTATGCATCATGAATAAATATCAAATGAACTGTACAAACAGTACTCAAACTCCTGGGGCTCAAGGATATGCAATGACAAGTTTAGGACTTAATCGGAAAACAACAGTATCTTCACCTGCTTCTGGGGCTGAGGATGGCACAGAAGAAATACAGAAGCACCCACGGGAATGCTGTGCTGAGGGTAAGGTGGGCTGCTGAGCTGTGTGTGATTGAGAAAGTCAAGTGAAGTCAGACTTGGCTGTGAGACACGGAGAGAGTATTTCCTGTGTCTTTTGGCAGAATAGGCTCTAAAGATACTGCTAAGAGGCACAGGCCAAAGAGCACAAGTGGTCCCCTGACGTGTGGGAAGCCCTGCCCCTGGCAACCATCGTTTGTTTAGGGCGAGGTTCTTTTTCTTCCGTGCCATCAGTGTTCAAGAGAATATGCTCTGTGCAGTTTCCCAGCATCTCCAGTGGAGCCTGAACATAGGACACAGGAAATCCAGGCAGGTTCAGCTCCCGTTCTCAAGAGGTGGGTTAGGGGGCTAGATGGCAGAGAATACCAAATTTAAAAACATTTCTAGTGGGCTCCAGAGATGACAACGATGTCAGCGAGAGGGTAAGACCAGAATGCAGAAGCTCAAGAGGTTTCTTCAAAAGAATCATCTTAGTGGGTCTTGGCAGAAGTTGGTTCTTTTCCTTCTTTAAGGTTTGGGTATGTATGCATATGTGTGTGCATATGCATATGGAAGCCAGTGTCTTTTTCTTTCTTGCTATTTTAGTTGCTGAGTTAGAGTCTCCCATTGGATCTATAGATCACTATGTTGACTAGACTGGCTGGCTAGTGAGCCCTGGGGGTTATGCCTGTCTCTACATAACAGTGCTGGGGTTACATGTCTATATGTGCAGCCATACCCAGATTTTACATGTGTGCTAGGGAATCGAAATGCAGGTCGTCACCCTTGTATAGCAAGGTCTTTACCCCGTTGAGCCATTTTCCTAGCCTATGAACTTACAGATCTGTTTGATTGTTTTTTGAGATGGGGTCTCAGGTAGCGGTGTCTGGCTTGGAACTCACTAGGTAGATCAATCTTACCTTAACCTCAGAGATCTGCCTACCTTCGCCTCTTGAATGCTGAGATTAAAGTGTGCACCATCGCGCCTGAGCAATGTAGAATCCACAAGAATCCAAAGACCTCAATGGTAAGACAGTTAGGAAAAGCAGTCCACTGAGGCCCTTGCACTGAGCACTTTGCTTGTCTGTCCCAACCTAATATGAGGTACATCATGTTTAGTCCATTCTAAAAAGGCACAGTTTTCTCTATTACCTCAGTGCTCCTACACTACCTAAGATGAGGAAGACCACAGTTTCCTGCTGGGTGCAAAGGAATCAGCAGAGGCTCAGGCCATAGGAGGTGACTGGACTCACCACATCCGTCCTGTCCAGCACCTCTAGTATGTTGCTTAGAAGCTGTGAGCTCGCCTCATGGTCAGGTTTGGTCGAGTGGTCGTCCAGCTGGCCACTTAGCTGGTCTGTCAGTAGCGGCAGCAGCACCTCCCTGCACTCTGAAGAAGAAGAGAAAATGGCTTGCATGTGGCTACCTGCTAGCTCTCTCTATAATTCTACTTGCTTCTGAAAACCCTGCAGCCAGCCCAGCCAGAAGAGCACATGGATTTAGGCATGAAGCTTCAACCTTAACTAAGAAACTCCTAGCACAGGTGGATGAGACGTGAGCACTTTCCTTTTCAAAGATGGGGATGGAGAGAGGGCCTCTGCCTCTATGGCTGAGACACAGACCTAAGCCCTAACAGTGTGTAAATTATGTAGCAATTTTTCCAGATTTTAATTTTTAAAATTGTTTATATTGTATGCATATGCATATGCACATCCACTTGCTTGGGTTCAGGTCTGCCAAATTCTAGCAGTGGCCCACCCGTGGAGGCTACAAGAAAGCATTAGATCTCCTAAAGCTGGTGTAACAGATGGTTGTGAGCTGCCATTTGGGTGTTGGGATTTGAACCTGGGTTCTCCGCAAAAGCAGCAAGTGCTGTTAATTACTTAGCTATTTCCCCAGCCTACCCACCCACTCCCATTTTTGTTTTGAAGTTTTAATTTTCTGCTTTTTTTTTTTTTGATGCTAGAGATTGAAGCCATGACTTTACACATGCTAGGCATTTGCTCTACACCACCAGCTCCTCTATAGTTTGTCTGTTTTTTAAATGTTACCATGAACACGAAGTTACAGGAAGTAGATAAAGACAAAGACAACCATGTTCTCAGAAAGTTTCCATCTGACCAAGACAGTTACCAAATTCCTGTGACTCCCTTGTCCACTGCCAGCTCTTCTGGCTCACATCTCTGTGGATGTGTGGCTTACGGAGAGTGTCACTACATCCTTTTCCTGGGATCTCCACCGTGATGGTGCTTCGTCAGGTGACTCTAAGTTCTCCAGACATTATGAAGGTGACTGTAACCAGTGATTTTACTGCCATCAAGTAGAACTACCTTAACTGATAAATGACACTTGAATTTGATCCTCAGAACACACATAGTGGAAGGAGAGAACTAATTCCCACCAGTTCCTCTGACCTCTATGTATGTGTGGTAGTATGCATGCATAAATAAACACAAGCATATGCATGTATACACACACACTCACGTGCACACAAACACACACAGAGAATGAGAGAGAGAGAGAGAGAGAGAGAGAGAGAGAGAATAAGAGAGAGAGAGAATAAGAGAGAGGATGAGAGAGAGAGCAAACATAAAATGCAAAAGGATAAAATAAGATAAAAGGACGAGTACTGTCTGCTTAGCTGGGTATGGTGGTATATGCTTACAATCCTAGCCCTTGAGATAGACAGAAGAGTTAGGGTTTGAGGTCAGCCTGGACTGCAAAGAGAAGACCATTTCAGTAAAAAGGGGAAGAATCAACAGTAACTATTAGAAATGCTAAACCAGGTTGGAGAGATAATGGTTTGGCAGTTAAAGAGTACTTGCTGCTTTTCCAGAGGACCCATGTCTGGTTCCCAGTACCTACATCAGGTGGTTCAGATCCAGCTGCTGCTCCAGCTCTAGATCAGACACCTCTTCTGGCCTCCTTGGGCACTTTTATGTACACACACACACACACACACACACACACACACACACACACACACACACACAGACACACACAAATGGAGGGGGTGGGGATAAAAAAAGAAAACTTAAACTGACTTCAGCCTCTTTAACCACTTTTCCAGGAAGTCCTTAAAATCAGCAAAGTAGGGGATGGGATTTAGCTCAGTGGTAGAGCACTTGCCTAGCAAGCTTAAGGCCCTGGTTTCGGTCCCCATCTCCAAAAAAAAAAAAAAAGAAAAAAAAAAAAAAAAAAATCAGCAAAGTAGCTGGCTGTTAGTGGTGCACACCTTTAATCCCACTGCTCAGGAGGCAGAGGCAGGCGGATCTCTGAGTCTAAGGCCAGCCTGGTCTACAGAGCTAGTTCCAGGACAGCCGGGGCTATGCATTAAACAAACAAAACAAACCAAATAAATAAGTAAAAATGAAGAATAAATAAAGAGTCAGCCAACAGTCAAGGGTATTCAAATCAGAGAAAGCAGGAAACAAAACCCAGGCAAGGAAGCATTGACTATCTGCACATCGGAGTGGCCTGGGGGCAGTGTAGAGGCTGTGGACTCTTTCCTGCGCTTAACAGTTGATTTATACAATTTCATTTCTAAGTCTCCTTGTTAAAGCCTTTTCTCACTTTTTGGTGGAGGCAGAAAAGCCAAGAATTTAAGGTCATCTCCAGATATATGGCAAATCTATGGCAAGTCTGGGCTATGTAAGACCCTAGTTTAAATATCACAGACAGAGAAAGGAAGAAGGGAGTGGTATAAAATATATTGGAATGTATGTATCTTATAGACCAATAATATTTTATATAAATTACTTCAGCACCAACAAATTTTGGTATCCGTATTCATGAATGTCCTAGAACCAGTCAGTCCTTCATAAATACCAAGAAACAACCAGTTTTCTTTTTGGTGATGTCGGTCTCACTTCAGGATTGGATTAGTAAGTTCATATAACAATAAATATCACATAGACATGCTACCAACAAACTGTCATGTTCAATTTAAACTACTTGTTATGATAGACTAATCTACTCTCAGCCAAACAGCGACTAGAGAACAGAGAATTAAAGTACCAGACTCAGGAATGCTTAGTGTAACACCATGGCAAGCTGCCTTGGCACACAGCATGCCCCACTGAAAAGCATCTGACTTCTTCCCCAAACACCGAAGGTTCTGAGGGAGACTCACCCGCCTGTTGGAAAAGGCTGCTCTCCACTATCTTGGTCATGCAGTTAAGTTTCTGCCGGACCAACTGGTTGTCAGGAATGCTTTGAATGAACTTGCAGAAGAGCACGCTGGAAGAGAAGTGTGGGGTCAGTGCGTTCCCTTAGCCCATCTGAAGGCATCCTTACACACTTCTCTACTGAGAGCTGAGCAGGAAGAGCAGACCCCGAAAGCTCACAGATGACCTAAGGCTTGATTTGAGAGTGTCTCTGGGGCTGTTTTCCTGTTCCCTAGAGGGTTCTGAGTTTGCCCCTGGGAGATGTAGCACACCCAAACTCAACATCACTTTCTAGACCTGTCTGTTGCTTCAGCTTCTGCAAAATGTCTTTTTTAGCAGTCTCCTCTCCAAGAGCCACTATACTCTGCATCCCCACGCTACTTTCTTTTGCATAGCTCCTTTCCCCATAGAGAGTACAAGTCTCTCCCAAGGGCCAGCTGTGTGTGTTCTTTTATCTCTTCCACGGAACTGAGTACAACGAAGTACTCCTTCCCCTAACACTTGTTAGAATAAAAGCAAATGCAGGGTCCAGGTCTGCCCAGCATTGGGCTGAGCCCCTTAATTTGGAGGCACAAATCATGTTCTGCTTCTCACCTGAGCTCCATGGGATCAAACACCAGCTTGACATCATTAATTATGCTGGGAAGGTACTTCAAGGCTGCCCCCTGTAAGAAGCACAAAGGCAGTCAGTGCCAAGGCAGACAAAAGCCAAATACAGCACCCTGTCCCAGGAGGAAAGCGCAGGACTTGGGGTTTAAATAAGGAACTGGAAGCAGGTGCCCTTGCCATGAGATACTTGTGTTTTACGAATGGCCTCCCCACCCCCCACCCCCAAAAAAGAATGGCTTCCTTCTGAAAATGGAGGTCCAGGCCTTGGTCTTCATGACCAAAAGGTCCTATGCATATTTTGGAGGCAATTCAAGTTTCTTTCACCAAGTTACAATTAAAAGTAAGGAAGAAACGGTAGCATTCAAACTGGAGCCCTCAAGGATTACATGCTTCCCAGTCTAAAAACTGTTGCTGCTTGTGACTTTGCACTTGAAGAAAGAGCGGGGGAGAGGACAGAAAAGAGAAACAGCCACCTGTGACAGCAGGGGTATCACAGGCCAAGCAGGATTTATAACAGCCATTCACATGATATCTGAAGAGGCAGCCTGTCTTTGGTGAGCTGATGCTTGAATATGCAACTGTGTATGGAAGTCATAATGTGGACTTATTTACTTTTATTGTGTGTCCCTTTTTTAGCAGTGCTGTGCCTAGACCCCAGGACCTCATGCGTGCTATGTAAGCATTCTACCACACAGCTGTAGCCTTGTGAACTTTTCCTCTACTTTCCCACCCATTCTACTCAGCTTCTTCCGCTTTTCGTGAGCCTACTTCACATTTCCCCTCCTACCACATCACATCTTCATGAGGGGCCTTCAAGGGGTCCCTCATAAGGTCACCAGGCTGACCTTGATCTTGACAGCTTCTTCCAGAGGCCTGTCCATCAGCGTGTTGAAAGCAAGAAACAGCTGGCGGATTGAGTTGTTAAACTCGTCTCCATCTTCACTCTGACCATAAAATCTGATGAGAAAAAGAAAATGGACAGTAGACTTGTGGTCTCAAAAAACGACACTAGAGGTCAGTGCCTTGCTAGTCACCATCTGTAACTGTGCAGAAACATAGGAGCACCCAACGACTGTCATCCCAAATAGACTGAAATGACATCAAGACTCTGATAAAAGCGAAGTAGTCATTTGTAGGTAAGGTCCTAACACAGGGTCTACAGCAGGCTAACCAGAACTGTCATCTGGAGCTATCTGAAGGGCCTAAGCCTGGAGATGCCTTTGGGCCTGGTAGTTTGTAGGTCCCACCTGCAGGAGGAAAACAGCAGAAAGTCACTGTGCAGATGCAGCAGGTGGAGCCGAGCATGGCTGCCTTCCTCAGCTCATGATCAAGGACAAGAGGCATAGGCTCCCAGAGCAGACACCTCTGCTGTCTGAATCATCCTTGTCCAATCTCTTTCAGCATCCCTCCTTTTTCCTCCCTCCCCACTATCTCAGCCTTGATATGAGCTGAGGTCAAAGTTGCTGTGGAGACGCTCCCCAGCCTTGTCTACAAATCCCAGCCAGCTGTTGCCCACTTTCTCCATTGTACCTCCCAGAGACTGCTGACCTGCTCTACTGTAAGCATTTTGAATGTTACTGAGGAGTGTTTGCTTTTTATAAAGCATTCTAATTGCCTTCTTAAGATACATGCCATCAACTCAGAAGTATCTGGGTAGTTTCTCCAAACAGAGACTCCTCAAGAAGAATGTGTGCTAGGTCACTGACAACAATGCCACTAAGTACTCAAGAGTAGGTATAACAAATTCAGAACATAAGAACACATGCAAACACAAACACACACACACACACACACACACACACACACACACACACACACACACACACACACATTCTGCTGGTCTCCTACCTTCACATGAACACACTGACTCTTTCTAAAGATGCTCTAAAATTTTAATGAGTGCTGGCATGAAGCTGCATGTATAAAGTTCCCCATCTAACTTTACATAAAGGGTCAGTCAAAATGTACATGCATGAAGAAATTGTATAAAATTACCTTAAGTCCCAAAGCTGCTCAAAATCAACTCAAATAGAACCCACTTTAATTCTGTGCTCAGTTCTCAACTGTTCTTGCTTCAGCATTGCTGCCCAGCCCGACCTCAAGATTGTCTTTGGTTCTTCTCTTTCTATTGCTGTCCCATCAAGTTCTACAACAATGCATTTGTATCTGAGGTGCACCCTCAGTGTCTCATCTCATAGCACCCAATCAGGTGGTTACTCACTTTCTACCCAGGAAGTGATATGATCATTTAGAAGCCAGAGATGATTATCTCACTACGACATCACACTTAGATTACACCTAAGCGCCTGACTTGTCACAAGACCTGTCTCTCTTAAAGCCATTGTCACCAGACAAGACCTCTAGAGCAAGCAGCAAATTGACCATCTATACCCATGAGTCCTAGTGTCATTACTGCTTTAGGATTCTCTAGATGCAGAAGGACCTCAGCGAACCTTCTCCAGTGGTCTCATAATTCTCCTCTGAGTGACCTGGTTTGGTTGTCCAGCCATGACCAGCCAACTACTCACAAAGTTGAACACAAACAAGCATGAAGAACAAGGGGACCTAGATGGGTACCAGCAGCATCCTCTTACTGGGACCATTACCTCAAATAGAGCACCCGAGACTGGATGATGAATCGAAACAGGTACTTCAAGGCTTTCAGAGCAGCAAATAACAATTCCGTCTTGCTAGGGTCCTCTGCATTAGCCACATAAAAGTTCAGTACCTTGGAGAGTTTCCTAAAAAGGTAAGAAAGCGATGTTGTCATGTGCAACACAGAGCTTGCAGACTTAGGGTATGTAACACAGAAAGAAACGGTGGTTGCTTGGGAAACACAAGGCCCAGCTAAAGTAGCTACAGCCACAAGTTTGGGGGCAGGGATCCAAGAAGACTGTTTGACATCAGCCTTGTGTCTTCAAAGGTAAATGAACACAGAAGCACACACATGTGCATCCACAGGCATGTACACAGGCATGTCACATACACAGATGCATGAAAAGGGGGAAACTGGAATAAAAAGTTGAAGAGATTTGCCTTCCTTATGGGGGTATTTATTCTTCTGGCATATAAAGCCATGTGAAGGACAGATGCCTACTGCAGTTGTGCCTAAGCTAATTCCTTTCCACCTGCTCCAACCCTTTGAAATCAACGTGGTACCAGAGACTTCACCAATGAGAAAAGTGGCCACAATCTGACTCTGTATCATCCATTATTCTGAACATGCCAATAGGCAAGCATCTTCTAGGATTTCATGTAGTTTTACATTTTATTATGACGTGTATATGTACAGGTACATGCTTTGCACATGAGTGTGCACTTGCAGGTGGAGGCAAAAGGTCAACCACAGAGGTTGTTCTTCACAACGTCCTATTTATGGAGACCTAGTCTCTCACTGAATCTAAAGTCACAGCTTTGATTAGGCTGGCTGGCCAGTGAGACCCTGAGATCTGCCCATCTCTGCTAACCTAGCACTGGGATTAGAAGCATGTGCGTGTGCCACAACGCCCCTCCTTACTTAGGTTCTGGTGTCTGAACTCTGGTCCTTGGCATTGAGCAAGCACTTTATGGACTAAGTCATTTCCCCAGCACCATGACTTTAGGGTAAGTCAGACTTTTGAAGGCACCTATATTTCAATTTGTGTGTGTGTGTGTGTGTGTGTGTGTGTGTGTGTGTGTGTGTGTGTGTGTTTTAGCCCCAAATCCAAACCCAAGTGCTGCAAATAAAGTATGCTAACTGCTACTCTCTGGCACGTAAGCATCTGACTTTGAACCTCTTACTGGCCTTGTCTATGTTCTATATATGGTCTTGTGTCTGTGACTATTGAAAATTCCCTTAGGAGGTAGATAAGAAAGTGAGAATCTATAATTCCAGCTCTTGGGAGGCAGAGGCAGGAGAATCAGGAATTTACGTTTGCCCAGGGCTCTCATTAGGCTCAGGGTAATTAGACTATACTAGATACCCTCCGTTGTAGCTGCTGACCCCTTGGAAAGTTAAGGTGCTGGGTGGAAATATTCCAAATGCTGGTGTGTGTGCTGCTTTCTTGACCCATGAGGCAATCACTGATCATAAGGTTAGCTAGTATGTTGTATAACAGCTTCTTTGTATGTCTTGTGTTTCTGTATCTTCATGACACAGAATGATCTGACCTGGCACATCAGAGAGCAGTAATCAACCTGATCTGGCATGAGCCCCTGTCCAGAGGACAGTTAACCAATTCCAGCTTTATTCCTGTCATGATGTGGTCCCATTGCTCTGCACACTAACTGGAATTCAACAATGGGGGTGGCAGGCCACATGCAGTACCATGGAGAGCTGAGCACCACAGGGAGAGACAGTGACCATGACTGGTTGGTTCCTCTAGTCAGCAAGCCGCAGACTGCATACTGAAAGATTGCTGTATGCAAAAGGTTAAAACTATTGCTTGTTGGGTAAAAAGAAAATAAACCAAATTACCCAATGTCAGTTCCCCAAAGCACTGTGGGGTAGGGCTGAGGGTGTGGCCCGACCTTCTACCAGACTTGGTTTTGCCTAGTTCACTGTCAGACCTTTTGGTGCCTCACTTATTGGATTCATAAGTTCTGAGTTTGGCCATCTGTTTTACAATTCTGTGCCTGTCTTCATCTCTCCATTGTATGCCCCTGGGTTTTGTCTTTTTGGGTTTGTGTGTATACATGCATTTGTACATGTGTATGTACATACGGATGGGTGTGATCACATAGGTCTTGAGGTCAGAGGTCTACTTCAGGTGTTTTCCATAATTACTCTCCACTGTTTGAGACAATCTCTCTCTGGAGCTCACTAATTCAATGTAAGTTGACCGCCAGCAAGCCTCAGGAACCCTTCTGTGTCTTCCTCTTCCAGGGCAGGGATTACAGGCATGCAATAGCATGCTTAGCTCTTTATTGGGGCTTGGGGATCAACCTCAGGTCTTTGTATGTACACAGAGAGCACTTTGCCGAGTGCATCATCTCCCCAGCACACACTCTGGGGTTTTAAGAAGGAAGGGACTTTGTTTAACACCTTGTCCTACTGACATGATATTCAAATGACCTCTTTCCACAAAGCTTCTCAGAACACAGTCCCATCCTTCAGCCATGCTGACTACATGAAGTCCCCTCTTGTTTCTCAAGCATCCAGCCCACCTCAAACAACTCTAACAACACAGGTTTCCTGAGTCATACTTACACGTGTGCCAAGGTGGCACTGAAGTGCTTGTAAATGTAGGTTTCGAGTACAGGGTTAAAATGCTGGAACTTGATGTCTCCTATCAGGGAAATGATGAAGACCTGCCGAAGCGGGGGGGCGGTGGGAGGGCAGCATTAGCAGCAGTAATGAACAGCCCCCCAATGTTCCTCTACCTATGAGCAAGACTCTAACCTCCTGGTGCCCTTTCTTTCCCAACCAATTTTACATTTAGTTTCTACTGATCTAGCTGAACAGTAAGTCTTAGGGTACGTATTTAACATAGAGAGATTACATGTGTCCAGTATATTGCTGAGTAAACTGATCCAGGCCATCACCACTGGCCATGGGAAGCCAATGTCTCAAAGGAGTGCTGTCTGTCCATAGGTGACTTAGGTCATAGAAGAACACCGGAAAGGAGGAAGGAAGACAGAGAAAGGGGTTTGTGGGAATTGTCAACTAATGCAACTTTGCAAAAGATTTTCCAAGTGGAGTTTGAGTACCCCCGTGAATTTCAGAATCTGGTCTCCCCATTTCTTCCCTATGTGGTACCTTATGTCTATAGAACTTAGTTATGTATAGAACTTACAGTGTCTAAAAAGAACCACAGTGCACCAAGAATGTACAAATGAAGAGGCCCCTGGGATTGCTATTAATGGCAACAGCCAGCTGCCCTGTCCTGCTGGGCCTGATGTGCATGGCCTCTAGTCAGTCTCTTTTTCCTATAAGCAGGACCATCGGCTATCTCCATCTTGCAACATTGGCTTAGATGCCCTGAACCCCTGCTAAACTGACCAGTTTCCCGACACTGGTAAACACCACACACCTGCATCCTACTTAGCTCTTTAGCACCGGTCCTCAGGTAAAAATTCTGTCCTAGACTCTCAACAGTGAGGAAACGAGGCTGGGTTTAGATGTGTTGGCTTCCTCCCACTGACAGGACATGTCTGCATCTCCCAGCTTCCCGTCATTAACATCACTGCTCTGATTTCAGTTGTCAGAATAGGCATAGGTAAGCCCTCTGTGACAAACTTGTCTGCTATGGTGCTTATCATATATAAGGACACGATGATTCATCTCTGGTGGGTGAGTGCAGCTTCCCTGACATGGCTGGACATGGACAAACATCTTTCTTTATCAAAGGCCCCTCCTGGAGAATGATAAAGTTAAGCACCTGCTGATCCTACTGTAATTAACCACACTCTTTTCCCTAAGGAGGAAGTGTAAGTATGTCAAACAGGTGGAGATCAAATAGAGAACAAGTGCTTGGAAGAGAAGTCTTCAGTTCCTGATTTGGTGTCTGAGAGTTCAGGCTAAAGAAATACTCAAGAGAGACGTATATGAGTAATTTTGCTCAATGATATCTGTAGTATTTTAAAAGCGAAAGATCAAAGAATGGACACGGGTCAACACGAGAAGCTACTTACCAGGGCGTCGAACACAAGGAAGTCATATGTTTCATTGTCTGACATTTCCATCATTATGTTAAAAAGTGCATCTAGTGTGTCCTGCAAAAACTGAAGGGAACAGAGAGGTTGTTTTGCTTCCGACCTGTTAGACGTAATAGAAAAAAAAAAGGGAGTCGCTGGATTCTAAAGAATAGATGTGAATACAAGACTTTCGTAAGACCGACACACTGGCTTAACCATGCAGATACTAAGTTTTGGATTTCCAGTTGGTTTAATGGAAGTTGTTGAACTAATGACACAGTAAAGTAGACTTGTGGCTTCAGACATATAAGACACGTCAACATACCTTAACGATCTCTCCTCCATCCACTTCCATTAACTTCTTCAGGTTGTGCTTAATGTTCTGAGAATTGGAACGCCAGTTTAGTAAGCCTAGCAGGTCCACTGGGAAGAACAAACAAAAAGCCACAGACCTTAGAGGACACAGCTACAGAATTTTCTAGAGAAGATAAATGCTGCTTGGCTGGGGAGATAGTCAGGGGGTAAAAGTGCTTGCCACAGAAGTATAAAGACCTGAATTCAGATCTCATAGACCTCATCTGGAGCCCCTCCCATTCCAGGGCACCTCCAGTGAGCATGCCTGGTGTACACAGTAGCAAACACGAGACCTCGTTTCAAACAAGATGAAAAGAGAGCTCTGACATTTGAGGTTGTTCTCTGACCTCAACATGTACAATGAGGCATGTGTCTAAACGCACACATCTCATGCACACACAAAGGTATTTAAAAGTTAACTGCTCTTAATGGTATCTAATTTGCCAGACGTGGTGATGCAGGCCTTTAATCACAGTTCTCATGAAGCAGTGGCAGGTGGATCCCTGAGTTTGAGGACAGCCTGGTCTATAGAGTGAGTTCCAGGACAGCAAAGGGTATACAGAGAAATTGATTTTGAAAAACCAAAACAACCAAACCAAAACAAAACCACAACAAAAAACCCTTTAAGAAGTACCTCGGGTGTCATTGCAACTTTTGAAATTGATTATTACTCATGTAAATGAGAGAAAACCTGTGATCCTCTTTATTCCCTCAAAGGAGAGGGGAAAAAAAACCCAATCAGTTACTAATCTGCAAGAGCATAAAATGACTGACTGGAACTCATGTTTTTCAAATGATGACATCATCATCGTAAAAGTAAACTTAGAAAACACTACTAACTAATCTCCCAGTATCCAACTTCCTGCCTCATGGCTATTCATGTTTGGGCAGATCTGGAGGGAAGGGACAGCATCCAGACACATTATGCCCTTTGATAACACAACTGTACTGTAGCGGGTTTTTCAGAGGAGAAAAACAGGCTTTGTGACACTAAATCACTTGCTCTAGGTCACATGACTACTGAATGGCGCAGGAGTGGGGTTTAACTACCTCCATCTGATTCTAATCATGGCAGGTAACAAATGCACACACAGATGCACACACTAATGTACACACAGATGACTTTCATGATCAGAATTCCTCCCGGACAGCTTACTCCATGTGTGCAAAAAAAAATTTTTTTTTTAAATTCTGAAATTGGTCCAAAGTGTTTCTAGTTCCAAGTATTTCCCATAAGGGATATTCAACGTGTACTATTTGTTACTCTTGTTTACAAGGTGGGGAAACCAAGTCACAGGGAAGTCACTAGGGCTGTGACTGCCAGAGGCAGTCTAGCTCCAACTAGCTTCCAAACACTGAAACAAAATCAGAAGCATATGCAGAGAATAAAGCTTACCACGCCATTAAGTATGTTTTAAAGCTTAGTATTCAGTAGCCAAATACAATTCATTATTTAATTAAACTCTAAAATTTATATGGATTCCAACCACCAGCCATTTGGGCTGCTTCCAGCCTGCCCACATTGTAAATGTCAGAAAACATTCACATACCTAATAGGTGCTGTAGCTCTCGCTGGTGCCAGTTTGAATTTCTAAGAGTTACACTCAGCCTCTGTGAATGCTGTGCCTTTAACTCTCTATCAGCAGTGTGTTATATTGTCACACATCCCCCAACCCCACAGTTAGGCTTATGAGACTGACATAGTTCTTTGTGTCTTCTATGAATCTAAGAACACTTTCTGGCTTAAGAGAGTCTGCCTTCTCATGTAGATTAGCTCTGAACTCTAGTCTGTTGGGTCCAGCCATGAGTCCAAGTTGAAACACCACCCATATTCTCTAGCAAGTCAGGATTTGTCAAAACCAACCCTAAGAGTACTGACTCTGAAACAGCAATCAGGATCTGAGTATTGAGTGTGCCTTCTCTCTGCTGTGTAGCACCCCTAAGAGAGTACTCCTATTCTGCTCTACCTCAACTCACCTTCCCACTCACAGGGCTGATCCTGTGAATGCATACCACCTCAGAGATGGACCAGCTACGGTAGGACGCCCGGGCAGTAAGGGATCCTTCTACATGGCACACGTTAGCTGAGTAACTGCTGCTATTGTCAAATGCCATGTTAAATACAAGAGCTTAAAACTGATGTCAGAAGTTTGACAAGAAACAAAATGGAGCCTCGCTTAAACTATGCTGCTGATTTCATGGAAAATTACTGGTTTCCTGGAGCAATGGAAGGGGGAAGACTGGAGAAATAAGGACTCTACTGGAGGTGGGGGTTCATATATGTATGCTCAGCAATTGGAAAGTTGAGGCAGGAGGATGACTACTAGTTCTAACCAACCTGGGGTACATAGTAAGACCCTGCATCAAAAAAAGGTAACAGAAACAAACAAGCAAAAGAACCCTAACATTAATTCCTGTTCTCTGCTGTCCCTCTTTGGGAAGAGATTGATTACAGCCTGAATCTGCCCCCTTAATTCAGACGGTTCCCGTACCATCTACATTGAAGCAAACAGGATCCCCAGCGTTACCTTTGAGTCCTTGAAGGAAGGTAATCTGAGACTTCTGAATTCTACCTATTCGTGAACATGCTTAGGTTTTATGATATGAAAATGCACTTGTGACAGCTAATTATTTTAATTGTCAGCTAGACAGGATCTAGAACCACCTAGGAGATCAACCTCTCCTAGTATACAGGACTATGAGGAAGAGGAAGTTTCTAGGTTGTGCTCATGAAGGTGGGGAACCCCACTTAAAAGGTGTGTGGTAAGCAGAAAGGGCATCGAACAGTAAACATCACTCATCATATTCTGCGTCCTGACTGTGTGACCAACCACCCCATGCTTTTTACTGTGATGGGCTGTCCCTGTGAACTAGGAGCCAAAATAAACTTTCCTCACTCAAATTGCCTCTGTCCAGCATTTTCTCACAGTGCCTGGAAAGGTAACTCATACAGCACGGCGAACATCACTGGAGGAGTAGAGTCTACTGACAAGCATCCTGTCTCAGAAGACCTTGCACCACCTGGCCTGGTATCATGAGTCCGTCCGAGGAACATAGGAGGACCAGACCAGGACCACCCATGTCCATGTGGTCCCACACCTACCGTTCTGGGTAAGCTTTGTGGAGCAGATGAGAGTGGCAATCTGAAAACTGTCCTTCGTGCTGTCTTTGCTGGGTGTGAAGACAGAGGGGTTTTTGGATGCTTGGAGTTCTTTTTCTTCCAGCTCTGCTTTGGTCCCAGGCAGAGTCAGATAGTATTTAGCATCTTCCATTTTCTTATTATCACCCTGAAAGGGAAGTGAGTTAGAAAATCTAGAATCTGGGCAATATCTCTCACATGCTATTAAAACAAACAAATAAACAAACAAACAATCCTGCCCCAGAAGAAGAACATGGTCATTCTTAGCAGATTTGAGACTTTATCAAATTATATTTATGATCCCCTATAATTCAGACATTATCTTCCTACAGAATTTGCAGCAGAAATAACTTTATCATGGAACATAATGTAGTGAGTTGTGAGGTAGAAATAAGAATATCCTATTCTCTGCCAGAAGTAAACACATACAGAATAAGGTTGAGTTTGAGTCTCTTGAACTTATAAATGGTCAACAATGTATACTTTACTAGGCCAATGGAGAAAGAAGTAGCTGCCTACAGATTCGAAAACAACTCACAGACTAAAGAGATGCTAAGAAACTGTTCATTGATGAGGCACAACTCAGACCACTGCCCACTATGCATCAGTCACCCTCTGCTAGCCATTACTGAGGAAATGAAGTCTCCCAGCATACACTTCGAACTCTAAAATCTCAGTAGGTTTAGGGCTCAGAACAGTGTGCAGGGTGTGCAGACACAAAACAGGAAAAGCGGCAAGGACCAGACAGTAAGGAAATGGTGCCTAGGTAACAATGATTCAAAAACCACATCCTTTAATACCCACCAGGCTCTAGCCAGGGACCTCTGCAGTGTCTGTGCCACTTGGATGGCGGAGAGCAGAACCAAGGGCCCTGCCCTTTACTAATCAGAACCCAGGCACACCCTCTGCCCCTCAGTGAGATACTCCTGGGACACCCAATAGTCACTGTCCTGTGAGAGAGCTGTAAAGCCACTAAGGTATGACCTGGGGCCCTTTAGACTAAAGAGAGCAGGCTCCTGTACCTTTCAGTAGATTCCTGAAGTTTATACACATAAATTTGAAAGGAGCCTGAGAAGCTACATTGTCAGAGCACAGGGGTGAATTGAGACATTCTGAAGTCTAGTTCCGTGAGCATCACCTTGTATACCACCAGGTCATGCCTCCCATCCTGCAGCGTGGTGCCATCCGCATTCATCAGTTTCACAAAGGCCACCCCAAAGGCTCGCTCTGATTTATCTCTGGCTGAAAAGACAGAAACACCTGCCTGAGCTGCGGGTGGACAGTAGGAGGTGACGGCTACAGCGGTTAATTCCATGTTTGCTCTGGGGTGTGAAGTTCAGCCACAGTGTCATGAACAGAGGTCAACAGTGAGCTTGTCTATGTCACAGCAGCCCCCAAACTGAGAATGCCTGATAGTTCACATAGGGGATGTTTTCTATATTACCTGATGAATGAGATCACCATCCACTAAATCAGAACAGTGGTACCGACCAATTTCAGCCCGGTCAATCAATGGCAGGTACAACATATCGATGTAGTATGACCCGTTTCTCTCTCTCTCTGCTCTGTTTCTACCCAAGGCCCAGACAAGCTCACCACCACATCTGTTATCTCCACAAACCCTTCTATCTTGAACCCTCTTCACACAGGAAGGAGAACTCCCAAATCAAACTCATTCATGTCAATTCCCCTGCTTCAACCCCTTTAATAAAGTTGGGTGTGTGGCTCATACTCATAAATAACTCCAGCTACTTGGGAGACTGAGGCAGAAAGAATTCGAGTTTGAGGCCACTGTGGGCTGCATATCAAGACCCTCTCTCAAAAATACACAGCAATGAAAGTACAAGGTAGGGGGATGTACCTTAGTGGTTGAGTACATATCTGTTATGCTCAGGGCTGTGGGTTCAATCCCCAGCACTCAGAAAAAGAAAATAAAAAAAAACACTACTCTATTTTCCTGATACCTATGAATGCTGAGTTAAATTTGTCAAGTATCAATTTTTCAGGTATCACATTCTCAAAGCACGCCAGGAAACCATACATCTTTAAATGGAAATGGGCCACAGCCCTCCTAATACTTACATTCTTGAGATGACCTGTGTCGGAAGGTAAATCTTATGTGGCAGCGTGTGACCTCCTCGATGGCAATGAAGACCTGCAGAAGGGAGGGGAGTCGGAAGGCAAGGCTCATTTGGAGTCATTCCTCTTAGCTGCAATGCACGCACATCCTGGACCATATACATTCGCATGGTACAGCATGATGTCTTGACTTTGCATGTTTTATACTGTTCAAATCAGAATAATTAGCATATCTATTGCTTTACCCTGGGCTCAGGGTAATTATATTCAAAATCCTCCCTCTTAACTATTCAGAGAAAAAGAGACTTTAGATTTGGCCTTTATATTTTATCCTAGCACAAGTTCCTTATGCTAGCAGGCTTCCTTCTCATAACCACTCCCAAGCTGAAAGTGTCTCAAAGGGAGATGGCTCTGCTGTTTATCACGGTTTCAGAGTTAAGACACATTATGCGCCTGGCATCCAGAGTGATAAGACCTGATTTTTGAGGTCTACCTCAGACCCTTCCAAGGGGAAGTCACCTGCAGATACAGTGGTTACTAGTATCTGTGTGAGGAGAGAAGATAGAATACCTGGGTGGGGACATTCTCTGACGGTAGTGCAGTAAGTTACAGGAAGACAGGGCGATAGCACCAGTCTCTCTATTAGTCAGGGTTATCTCTAGAGTCACTGAAAACATATTTCTGAGGAGCTCACAATGCCCAAGACAAGTAGCTTTAAAAACCACAACACAGCTAGGAGCGGTGGTCTGTGCCTTCAGTCTCAGTGCTTGGGAGGCAGAGACAGGTGAGTCTCTGCCAGTTCAAAGGAAGCCTGAACTTTATGGCAAGTTCTAGGACAGCCAGAGTTTACAGAATGAGAAATTGTTTTTCAAAACAGCACAATATGAATTCACACGAATAGCACAATAAAAAACACAGACTACAGAGGGATGTGAAAAATAACTGCTACCTAACAGATATTCGGACAATGTTCAGTTTGTGGAATTTTCTGCTTACAACTCATAGGACCCTGCCAATGCTGACAGTGGGCGCTGCAGCAGCCCAGACTTCAGATGTGACCTGTTTTAGGTTGACCCCAAGATGCTCCAAGATTTGAGGTGTCACTTCTCTTCCTAGGGTCTGCTGCCTCTTCAAAAAGAGGTCAGAGTAATACCCGACTGTCCAGTTTCAAGGCCACTGTGAGCCCACAGGGGATTCAGGATCTGAAAGCATTTTGCAATTCATGAAACCCTTCCTTACAGCAAAGAGGCCCAGAACACTTGGGCAGGGGCCAACAAGAACAACATGGTGGGAAGCCGATGATGGAGTGCGCACATCTTAGCTTGTCTGCAGCATCTTGGCAGCCCCTGCCTTATTACAGCCACAAGTTTTTCTAGTCCAGTCGCTATACGTTTGTGAATAAGAATACTCTGTCAGAATCTTGGGCTTCATAAAATGGATGCTCTAACGACCTCCTAACTGCTGATTCAGCTTTTGAAAAAAAAATTAGTTCTTTGAGAATCTCACATGATGCATTTTGATTATATTCCCCACTCCAGGCCATCCCCGGTTTATTTCTTTCTGCAGACAATCTGAAACTTTCAGATATCTGAAGATTGACTTGGGGTTTAAAAAGCGGACAGGAATCTAAACAAGGGTCAATAGCTGAAGGAGTTAGAATTCTCACCTTGACTGTCTCGTACCAACAAGGTTGCTTGACTTGATAATACACCACGGACTTGTACTCTGAGACGCCTTCATACCCAGCACCAGGATGAATGGCTTTCTTTGATTGGAAAGACACAATTAGGAGATGATACTAGGTCATCTAGTATATGAAAAACATGGCAACAGAACAAGGTCTCTGAATGTATATCCTCCAAAAATTAACCCAAAGTCAGGGGCTTTGATGATGACGAGTTTGAGAAGTCGACCAGCAGCCATCCACACTATATTGCGAGATGACACTGTGGCAGCAGGTGTATGCTGTTCCTAGCCAGCAGTCATGCCACTTAACGTTAACAAATGCCACATGGGTCCCTTCAGCCCCAAGTCCTGCATACCATGAATTTCAGGGTTTTTACTGAATGTGTACAGTTTTCTGCTTTTAAAGAAACATAATGGTTGAATTATGGACAACAAGGACCGAACATTTGGAGAGCATTACTCCAGGACATCTAGAGAGCTTCAGGAGCCAAGACTTTCACTTGTACATCTAGAGCAATTAGATGGAGGTGACAGAGGCCTCTGGTGGACACCCGGTGCCTCCCAACTCTCTCAAGTCAAAACCAAGATGTCCAGAAAGCTGCCAGAGGCAGAGAAACTCTTCGACTCTGTCTCTGACATCTGCAATTCCAGAGGAAAGAACTCTACTCTGGGTACAAGTTCCCAATGACTAAACTGGAAATCAGCATTGCCATCCTACACCAAGGGTGCCTTTAGTGTCACAGTATTCCTTCAGATAAGTAGGTGTCCATGGGCTCCACTGGCCCAGGTGATGGCAGTGTGCCTGTCAAGGCCTTTGCGACACCTCTGCATGGTGCTCAAGCTGAGATTAGCCATACCACTTGAAAATGTCAAAGGTCCTAAAGTTTAAGTGGCCCATGATATCTCTCTGCACAGAGAAAAATATCAAAATATATCTAAGTAGCTCCCGGAGTAAAAATAGCCACTGAGAATCACGGGTTTATTAGTTTTTATATATTTTTTCCTTATGAGAAAGTATTGAACATGTTGGTACACGCCTGTCATCCCAACACCCAGGAGGCAGAGGGATCACAGGTTTGAGGCAGCCTCAGCTACCTAATGACACCCTTTCTTACAAAACAGAAACTAATAAAAGTAAGAACAAAAACCCAGATAAAGAAGGACCCTCCCCATATGGGGAGTATTGACAATAAGTTGGACCAGCGTTTGGCTGCTACCACAGAGCAGGTGCGACTCGATGAGATTTGTGGGGAGTGCTACATACCTCTAAAAGGTTGCCTTCCTCATCAAACACAGACATGGTCACCTCCACATTCTTGGGTGTCTTCTTCTTCCCCTTATCAAACTCCCCATGGATCAGGGTGACATAAATATCATTTCGAACATCCCCTAAAACATGACAAGCCTACTGTGAGTGCTGCTGAGAGAAACTTACTTCAAAGTTAAAGTTCCATGATTTAACACACAAGGACTAATGTAAATACACAACGGTCTGCTGGTAATGGTCTGCTGATTCCACGTAAGTCTTGACTGCTCTCTCAGTCCACCTCTCACTACATATCAAGGTGTCTCTGATGTGCATGCTTTTGTAAAAAATACCTTTTTTTTTATAAGTGTGCACACACATACATGTATATGCCACAGCATGAGTTTGTGGGCCAGAGGATAATTTCTCTGGAGTCAGTCTTCCCCTTCCACCTGTTATTGAGGCAGTGTCTCCCTTGCTATTTCTACTGCTGCCCGGCATTCACAGGCTTTGAAGAGATTCTCCTGTTTCTGCCTCTGCCTCTCATCTTGCTGTAGGACTGCTGGGATTGCAGCTATGAGCCACCACACCTGGCTTTTTTTTTTTAAATGTGGGTTCTACAGATCATTCAGGTTGTATGGTAAGAGTTTTTAACCTACTTAGCCACCTCAGAGATCCAATTCTTTGTCCCATTTAGGATACATGTCTAATAATAAGCATACATTAGATATTGCTAGGATATCCAGCAGGTTTTTAATAGTGTCTTTCAGGTTTCTTGTTCATGCAGCTAGCTGGATATGGGCACGGTTCCTGAGGAGACACAACCCAGGAACGCCAGCAATGTACTCATAGGCAGTTGTACTAGGAACACCAAGAAAGAGATAATTGGTTAAAAGGAAAGAAGAGGGTGATCTATTGGGGGTGTAAGAGAAGGCAGGAGTCTTCTCTCCTGGACGAAGTGGATGTCTAGATGGCTTAAAGTCTATAGGAGTCTTGGTGCTAAAGATGAGGACCAAAGACAATTTCCCCCAAAATCTGGTGTGTCTGAAGTCAATGAAAAGAGCTTTGTGATGGATGAACCTGCTCTTCTGAGAAGACACAGCAGCCCCCCTTTACAGCAACGTTTATTCATCCATTCTGAGTATTCATTAAAACACCCTCGTTCTCAGGTAATGGGTGTGTAGAAAACTACTACTGCCCTTTGACTTCCTGAAGGAAAGAAAAGATCCCAATGACTCTCAGAAAAATCTGTTCTAATGTGCTACATGGCAAATTGGTTTTCCAGAGCTTTCCAAATGTGATGTGGCACCAGCTGTCCACAAGTCTCTTTGTCATGGATTAGTTCCTATGAACTGGGCCACCGGGTTGTTCCCCAAGAAGGAAGTCAAGTTGGGGAAAACATCTGCAGAGCAGGATGGGAAAGGGTGAGCTGAGAATGCTGAGGTGCTGAGTGGCGTTTTTTTGGTCCTGCATCCTGAACAGTCCTTGATGGTGCTGTGACTCTGTCACCAGTTTCTTGATGCCATTAACCTCCTCTTAAGGACCCATACTGCCTCAACTGTCTGAGTTGAGGTAATCCTTTCTTCCGCCATGGAAAAGAAGCACAAAATGAGACTTGGGCAAAGTGCATACCTGGCAGGATTATTTCTGGAAAGCCCATCTTCCGAGCAATCGCTGTTGATCTGTCCACCAGGTGTGAAAAGTTCTTCTGAACCTGTGTGAGGTCACCTGGCAATAACTTTAAGGACACCCAAAGACCTGTAAGGGGGAAAATGAGGGACAACCTTCCAGTTCACCATATAATCTTTGCAACAGGCTCATAGAATAGAAGCTTGTGTGAGACCAACCAGACACCTCATGACCAACACATAATCCTCCCCGGGTAGCATCATTTCGATGATGTTTCCTTCAAACTCGTAAGAGGCCTTACTTGGGTAGTCAACAGATATAATTGACTTCAGTAGAGAACAAAATGGGTAAAGATTATGCCAACTGATACCAAAGTGGCTTGTTCTAAGTCTAAGAGTATGTGGTGGTGCCAGAAGCAATACAGATGTTAATGGAAACTGTGGGATTGCATACTTACGCAACATGGCAATTTAATACGGGATGGCAGGGGCAGGGAAATTCACGAAGAAAGAAATGAATGTCAGGGGCTAGAGACTTGGTGCAATGATTAAGACCTCTTGCTGCTCTTCCAGAGGACCCAGCACCAGGGTTGAGCAGCTCACATTTTTTTGTAACCCCCAAGGAATCTGGTACCTCTCTTCTGGTCTCTGTGGGTAGCCACACTTGTGGCAGATGCTCAAACACACAAACATTTACATAATAAATAAATTAAATAAATAAAAACGCATATCTTTAAAAATCTAGCTCTAAAAAGTACTTTTCTTGGCACTTATAGCAGAAGCAATTTAATGTCTCATATTTTAATTAAGGTAAATTGCTAATAAAGAAATAAGTAGGGCCAGAGAATATTGAAAGGAAAAAAAAGTGAACAGCTGTTAAATCTCTGCGGACTACGTGATTTATTTATTGATTTTTACTTTAGGTGACTGAGTGTTTGGCTTGCATCATGTTTGTCCGTATACAACACGATGCCTGGTGCCCTGGGAAAGCTGAAGGATCGTAAGGTCTCCTCGCACCGAGGTTACGGATGGTGCAGGTTGCTGTATGAGTCCTGGCAACTAAACTCAGGTCCTCTGCAAGAACAGAGAGCGCTCTTAGTTCCCGAGCTACCTCTCCAAACCCTGAATCAGTCACTCTTAAACAAAAGAAAACTTCATGGACGTTTTGTGAAACAAAAACTAGGAAAAAATGTATTTTAAAGAAGACAGAAGAATAATTATCTGTTGGGGTTGGTATGGTGCTGCTGTGTACTCAAATACTAAACATTGGCCCCCAAGATCTGGTTGCCCTAAAAAGAGTGAATTCTCACGTACACCAGCTTCTGTTGTGCAAAGCTTGCTCCCCGAGTAAATTGGTCAATAAAAGGCTAAAGCCTGTGATTAGGCAGTAGGTGGGACTTGAGGATTGAGTGAGGAGTCTCAGGAAAGACTGGGATGGAAAGGACAGGGGAGACCTGCATAGGAAGAGGCCACCATGAGAAGAGATGGACCATGAGCTTGTAGCCAGGAGAAAGGAGCAAGCATCAAGGGGCATATGGCTGGGATGTAGGTTAGAATAGCTCTAAACCTGCCCATAGGCCTACAGCTGTAAATAAAATATCAGGAGTGTGTCTCTCATAGGACTAGCTAGAATATATAATTTATTACAATTATCTGCCTTAAAAAAATGAGATGGTAGGCCAGGAAATTTATGTATCTCTTAGACAATACAGACTCAAGGTGCTTATTTAAATACATGAGGACTACTTGCCACCTTTCAGACAGGGTGCAACTGTCTGGATGCAGGATGAACACTTGGCACTGAGGACAGGCAGCACAGCACCATATGTCTGGGATGAGGCTTGTTCTCACCACTGACCCAAAAGTCCTACCACTGAGAATTCCTACGCAGTGGTCCTAAACACAGAGAAAGCTTCACTACAGAAACAGTCACGGCAGTGTGGCTTAAATTTACAGTAATAAGCTATTATACAACACTTAGGTGCCACAGAGAAACGTATGTAAAAGGGGGTCTAGTTAATGTGTACACAGAGAAACGTATGTAAATCTAGTAATTTGTGTTCCGATTCTGTGTGGCTCTTACATCTCTCTACCTGAATAACTGTGAACATGCGAGAAACCGAACACCCTGAAAACCGTGCTTCCCTGATGGCTTTCATTTTGAACAGCAGCCACAAGGTAGTGAAAAAGACCCGGTGCCACTTTGAGAGCCAAGTCTGGGCCGCCATCTTGGCACTTGAATTTTAATGCTGTGACTATTTTTCCTTACTGTTTTAATTTGAAACATTTCTCTTAGCTGGAGCTAAGGAAAGACAGGTACAGCAGGTTCCAGAGAAAATATGAAAGCTCTGCAAGGAGCCTACAAGTTCATATTGACAGATATTTGGATCACTCTGTCTCTTAGTTTTGGAAAGCACACATAAGGGGCAAGTTTATTGCAGGAGCAGTGCATATGACCTCCCGAGCCATTTTCTGTTGGCACCTTTACTTCAAGGAGTTACCACTAGGAAGAGGGGGCAGCAAAACAGTCTGTTGCATGGAACTTACAAATTCAACCCTGATGCCACATGGGAGATGTCTGAGAAGGGCAGTGTCCAAGGGAGGCTGTTTGGTATCAGAAGGGATGGTGAAAGGGCAGGGACCTTGCTCTGCATGTTCCCTCCCCCATCCCCACCAAAAGTCCCCTCACCCAGGGTAGCCTGTGTACCTTGTCCTTTGTGATTCACTTCCTTGGCAGCTATGACTTTATTTAGAACCGAAGTGAGTGGCTCATTCTCTCCAATCACATGGGAGGTTATCAAGGGTGACATAATGAGCTGTCTCTGGCGTATGTAGGTTTCCATGGCAATTCTGGGGAAGACAGGAGAGGTAAGGAGGAAGCCGGAAGTAGAGAAAGTCTCTAAAGTATGACCGAGAACATGGAGGACTTACAGGAGCAATCTGGAAACACAAACCTCAGCAGAGGGCTCTGGGCAAACCACTGCTTTGGACTATGTTCCTGCATGGTCCACCAACAGGACAAGCTAAAGTTGACAAGGACTCTCTCACCATGGTGCAAATGCAGCAAGGCTTTGGTTAAGTACAATATCTATCTTCCAAGACATCAGCATGGAGCAGGAACAGCTTACCCTCCCCCAAAGGGGCTGGATTCAGCAAGCAGCAAGTATGCCAATGAAAGTCCTCCAGAAAGGTTACTTACAAAAATGACCTGAAGCTGACCCGTTAGCTGCCTTCTGTCTTCTGTCCCTGCTGTAGAGCAATGACTAATCCCATGTTTGCTTTCTGCCTCTGTCCTCTGCTTGGCTCATTGGAACACTTATTCTGTTTTATGGTATGCAATGTTGCCCAATACTTATAATCTGGGATTGGGCAACAGAATAGGAAATAAGGTCAATTAAGTAAATTGCTGTGATTCTGTCCCTGATACATTCTTCCCTTCATTCTCCCATTGACCATATATACGTATATATGTATGTATATGCATATGTACACACATATGGGAATATCATATATATTGAGATTGTAATCACATTTTTTCCCTTCCATGTTCTCCTTCTAAATCCTGCTATATACCCCTCCTTGCTCCCTCTCCTTCAAACTCATGGCCTCTTTTTTCACAAATTGTTAATGCATGCATATATGTACATACATAGAATTCCTAATATCCTGTTCGGTCCATATAACTCCACCTGTATGTTTTCAAAGCTGGCCATTTGGAACTGAGGAACAATCTGTGTGTCTTCCCTAGGGAAGAACAGCTCTCTGGCCCCATTTTTCTCAGCTGCCTTTAGCTCTTTGTATAGTGTTAAGGCCTTATAGGCTTTTGCTCTTCCACTTGGGCACGTCCATTGGTGTCACCCTTGTTCAGCGCATGTCTGGACAGTCCTGCTGATAAGGCTTTAGGGGTGCAGTTCCCTGTTTATTACTAGGAGACACAGTTTCACAGCAAACTCCCTGATCCTCTGGCTTTCATAATCTCCCCATGTCCTCTTCTTAAAGATGTTGTGGAAATGACAAGACAATAAGAAAGTGGGCAACAATGGCCAAGTGCTAAAGCCCTGAAGTTCAAGGGAATGACTAAGGACAGGTTAAGCCATTAAAGTCAGAGGCATTTAGATGTGGCTGCTCAGATGGGACAGAAGGAAGAGCCAAAGGACAGGAAACCTGGCTCCTGGGACTAGCTCCACCTGACTGAGTACTCTGCAGGATCCTATTCCCCTCGGAGGCCCACATCCACATGGACATTTGATATGTGTGGAGGATACTGGGAAGGGGTTTGGAGACACGCAATGACTTTAAATTTAGGATTGCAGTGGCCAATCAGCAAGTGAGATCCAGCTGAATTAGCACATCGGGTAAGGTCGACAGAGGGGGAGGACAAAGGATCAAACACAGCCCCTATTCTCTTAAAGTTGTCACCAATAACTACAGTATCAGCCTGTTGCCACACGATAGTCTTTAGCCCTCTCTCCTACCAGGATGCTTTCTTTGTGTACATCCTTTTCCGGATGATAAAACACACTGAACAGGGGCTAGAAATGGGGAGCCATTCTCCGTGAATGACTCTCCTCAGGTGGACTAGCAGAATTCACATATAAACCCTGCTCATCATAAGCCACTGCAGCTTAGGGAAACAGGAGGTCAGGCCAGGGGTTGCCAGGGGGAACATAAACATCATTTTACAGTGGCAGTTTGCTGCACACTGAGTGGTAATCAAATTAGGGATCCACTCCTTGGGGACTTTAAGGAAAGCACATGCTACTTCCAGCAGGACTATCTCAGAGTTCACTGCTGCTGTGTGGATGATGGTTCAGAATTTGGACAGAAAGGCATGACAATGAAGGAAGAAGCCTACTGAAAAGGGGAATATAAATAAAGGAATTTTTCAGATAGTCTTTTTTTTTTTTGTCTGTGAACACAGAACTTGATATGGTTATATATGTATGAAAAAGGTATAGTATTCATGGATATGAAAGTTATGATATCTGTCTCATACTTGTCTAAACATATTTATATATGTCACAGAACACACACACTGCAGGTACCACATTTCAGTCACCCGTGAGGAGCTACATACTTGAGTGGTGCCATAAGGCCATTACCAGGTGACACTGTAGCTACCTTTCATTATAGAAGTATACTCTGTCATGTGACACAAAGTCTCAGATTGTCTAAGGATGAATTTCTCAGTCCATGTCCCCTCATCAAGCAGCAAATACTGTGTGTGCAGATTCATCTGCATGCACATGTGTAAGGAACAATCTTTGACCATACTGTGGTTTTCAGATAATCACTGTCAGCACCAGGCTTTGTGAAACACTGTTATACACATTCTTGGAGTAGGCTGGAGCTCCAGTAGGCTGGAGACTATTAGGTGTATATTTTAAAAAGTATTGGTAGCAGCCTCAGGAAAAGAGAAAATCTACTTGGCATAAGTTCCCATAGTATTAACTTAGAATAGTGCAAAGATACAAGGCTTACGAATTCTTCCATTTTTAATATAGTTGTGTATAGTACATTTACTGTGGAAAAATAAGAGTTAACAAAAACTGGAGTAAAATCCTGAATAAACCAAGAGATACAATCAGTTAATTAGGTTCTTCACAGAATCTAAGATTAAGGCTTACAATTTTTATTTATGTATTTTTAATGTGTGTGTGTGTGTGGTTTTATGTGTGTGGCTGTGTGTGATGTGTGCCATGGCACTCACGTGAAGGTCAGAGTAGAACTTGTGTGGGTTCTCCTTCTGCCTTGTGGGACCTGGGGAGTGAACTCAGTTGCCCAGTGCAGGTAGCTTTACCGGTTGAGCACACTGTAACACTGTATACAGATGAGGAATGTGGGTTTCCTTTCAGTCGCCAAAAGAATGCCCAATATTCTTTTAAAACCTGATCAAGCCCCAAACTTAACTTTGCTTTAAACTGAGCTCCACGGATCCTCTGAATTTGTGTATCATTTCTTTATGGGCTTATTTCCTTATCAGAACCTAATTAATCTCTATTAATTCTATATGTATAACAAGAACACTTTCTTACCATTTGTTGCAAATATTTTCTTAATTTTTTTCCTATTTATAAGTTAAAAATGGGGGTAGGTTAGCTCATGGGTTTTTTTAATTGTTTTATTTTCTTTTGTTTGAAAATACTGATGTGTGACTTTAAAATAGCTTTCCAGAGCTCACTATTATATATTATTTTCATTGTCCTGTAGATATTAAACTGTTCAATTTTCTGCTTAATTATTTGGAGTGTGTTGGTATACGTCCTGATGCGAGAGCTCCCCATTTGTTTTTTAAACACTGAACTACAATTAAAAAATGCACGTCTCTTATATAGTTATGTCCTTCTGCCCATTTGCGATTGGATTTGTATGTATGCATGTGTATAAATGATACATTTTTATTTACGTGTATGAGTCTCGGTGAGTTTTTGCGCATGCGTGGAGTTGTCCGCAGGATCAGCAAAGGCACATGAGACCCTCTGGAGTTACAGGTGCTTGTGAACCATCCAACGTAAGCTCTAGGGAGCAAACTTCAGTCCCCTGGAGGAGCAGCTAGTGCTGTTAACCACAGAACCATCTCTCCAGCCCCATCATTTGCATGTAGTTTTTAAAAGATCGTTTCACTCAAATATCCTCACAGGCTGGCTTCTGAAAAATCCATTTGTTCTGTCAATCTGCAGTGGCCGATGTAAGTCAGAAGAGACAATGTGCTATAATTGGCATTGACCCCTGATAGGGGTCATTTCCAGAAACCTTTTGGCCTCTTCCTAGGCCACCATTATATCTACTGAATGCCAGAGGAACCACAGGACTCAGTCTAGGACTTGTCAGAGTTACGGGGATAAGATTTGTTTACTTGCAGCCCCAGTAGCATAGATGACTCCAGTTCCTGAAGCCCAGGTTAGAGCCTGGGGTCAACTTCTGAGCTGCCCTCTGTTACCAGACTGACTCCCCCAGTTCTTTGCAGGAACCCGTGTTTAGGCTCCTTGCATACTCTTCTTGCCTAACGCCTTGATCCTATGAGTACAGTCCCTGGCCCAGCACCTTTAACTACTCAGAAGCTTGTCAGATGCAGTCAGACCTACTAGAGCAAATGTTGATTCTAACAAGATTGCCCTGACAACTCATAGGCATCATCCAGTCTGAGAAGTCACGTGATTCTTAGTCAAACCTGTTCAACACAACAGAAGACAGATACACTGCAGCATTTCTGACAATCAGATGACATCATTCTCTGGGTTCCGGTGCAGGTGGACCTGGGCCCTTTATGCTATATTCCCCCGGTTATTTCTACTGAGTCAGGAAATGCTTGGTTTACCCTCTTTGAGTCCAATGTGAAACCCCCTGAATAAAGTCTTCTGCATAGGGACCCAGGTCACAGGCTTCCAGCAGAACTACCTTTATGACTCCAGTAACAGAAAGGGTCCCTCCCTCCTTCTTCTCCAGTCCTGCCCCACTTGAATGGCTAAGCTGTACTTCAAGTCACTGGGGATGAGTGCCAGATACTTACTGCTGAAAGGGGATAAAATGCTGCTTTTCTTCATCATCCACCTTTCCATGTACGATATCACTAATATCCATCACTAGGAGAGAGAGAAATGTCATTAGAGACACTAATGGGTTCATGGCTTCCTGCCTCCCTGAGCTGTATCGAAGAGGATGGTGTCAGCAACATAGACCACCACAAGAAGAAAGGGACCAGGGACCAAGCAACAACAATCACTTACTATACCACACCCAGCAGGGCAACAAGCCATGAAAGGATCAGATATTTTATATCCAACCCTACCGAACACACCTTCAAAACTCTGCAAGACTCATTAGCTATGTTACTAGAAAACTTAGACACTGTTACTATTATTATTGCTATTATTATTTTGATAAGCATTTGCTGAAAGACATAAAGAATGTATATTTCTAGCAGGTCTGCCTAGAGAGAAATTCAAGATTTGAAGTGGCTATCTGTGTCTTTGATTTGATATATTCTTGGTTTCTACACCAGCCTTAAAAGCATCAGAGAACAGACTATCAGCAATTGCCAGACACACACACACACACACACACACACACACACACACACACACACCCATTGCAGAAGGGTACTTCAGTACAGACTTGCTCTTGCTCACAAGTTTTGCTTTTGTTGTTGCCTGTGTTTATCTGCTCTGTCTGTGTTGTTTTACAGGGACAGAACTTAACCCAGGACCTAGGACATGCAAGGGAAGCAAGGTACCACTGAGCCCACAGCCACACAATTACTTTTAAGTTTTTAGCAAAGCCAGGGTATGAATTAACAATGAGCACAGTAAATCACATAACCATTAGGCTCAGCTACATAGAGGATTAATTAGGAATCTGCAATTCAGCTGGCTGCCTGAGGTAAGAGGTGAAACCGTGGTTAATAAATCACAGTCTGGCCATAAAACACATTAGCAATCCATTTCTCCACGACCCAGATAGTTTGTCTGTAAACAAGAGAAGTAAATACCAAGAACACAGTAACACTGAAAGAACTAGACAACGAAGTCCGCCAGGCCAGGGAATAATGCTTGCATTGCCCGGGAAGGTGCACACAGTTGGGTATCACACGCAGCATGCTGTTAACACCTAACAAGACCTTATAAAAACTGCACCAAAAGTCGCCAAATAACCCATTTGTCAGTGTCATTATCTCATGGGTTAACTTCGGTTAATGATCACCATCAGGGTTAAGAATGAATTCATCTTCTCTGTATTCAGTAGCCACCACTCCCCCACTCCCATGCACACGTACACATGCTAACACAGAAATGTGGACGAAGCCTCAGGTTTAAGTGTTAGTTTCTTTGGCTTGTTATGAATGGCAGTGATACATCTTTCTTGTACAGACAAATAAATACATTTACATTGCCGTGTGGATGACTAACTAGGTCTGGCTGGGTTCCTTTTATCTTTTGAGACTCAATTTGAATGCTTGACAAAGTAGCAACACTGAGCAAGTGGGGAGAGCACTTACCCATTAGCTCAGTACTTGAAAAGCTGAGACAGGAGTATCTCTGTACGTTCCATGCCAGCCTGGGCTACAGAATGAAACTATGTCCCAAGAAGTCAGTAAAAAAAGCAACGCTGCTTCCCTAGACACTCCTTGAGCAGCAGGTATGGTGGAAACAGTTAAAAAGACATGGTACATAGTCATATGGGACAGAGAGGCTATCTCCTTATCACAGAAGCCCCAGGTTTGACTGAAGAACATGGAGTATCTGGCCCTGGTCCCAGGAGCGAATTTTTGACATTTCATTGATGACTTTCAAAAAGCGTTATAGAGGCAAATCTAATAAAAGACCAAATATCTGTTCTTGAAATTTAAGAAACTACAAAGACAGAGGACTTCTTGGGACATCCTGAGGAGTGACTGAAGCTAAGGACCCTCTTCGAAGGCCCTTAATGGCACAATGGCCTTTAAGAAGTGAGTATCCTAAGCAAGGGAAACACTTTGCAGTGAATCAGAGGGCAGCAGCAGAGCACACACTTGCAAGCTGTCCTACTATGTATGGGATATGGTGCTGGGTGCAAAGGGGAAACACAATCAGTGGTTACACAAAGACACAAGACTTAGAGAGCTGGCCGACCTGGGGCATGAATGTCGTGTGCCCAAGACCAACCACAACAACATGACCCATTGCTTCAGTCTTCATCTTTGAGTGGTTAAGTGGAAGCAAATACACGCACCTTACATAACCACTACCATCATCCACCACTAGAATGCTCATTTTCTCAAAGGGAACCCTATCCTCAGAAGCGATTCCCTCTTCAAGCCCTGGCCATCCCATTCAGTGGCCTCCGACCCCGACTCTCCTTAGCACCTCATATAAATGAACCCTGCAGTGGCTTGTTTTTTGTGTGTATGGCTTATTCTACTTAGCTCAAGGTTCACAACATGCAGCAGTACTGTGGCGTGAGTCAGAAATTCCTTCCCTACTAAGGCAGAATAAAACCTCCTTTCCATGGCTGTGCCACATTGATTTATCCATTCATCTACTGATGCACACTTGGGTGACATATTCCCCTTCCGCTCTCATGAATAATCCCACTGTGGAAGTGGTGTTTCTTTAAGACCTTGCGTTTCGATTCTTTTGGGAATATGTCTAATATTAATCAATTATGAGATCAGATGATGGGTCTACAATTAAGTCTTTTAGAAACTGCTGAGAAGAGGGTCTCATATTCCTTGGACTCTGGGCTTCCGTCGTACCTGCTACTCCAAAGGGCCTCCGGAGCCCACAGGTGTGCTTTTTGCCCTCCTTCAGTTCCATTCGGCCCACCCGGACGATCTGGCACACGAGGCTGATGCGTGGCCGGATGAGGTCTGTACTGCTCAGGTCCTACAAGCATAGAACACGTGAGAGGCTGGCTGCAATGTCCTGCCTGGAGCACACCACCCCATGCCAAACCACGCCTCTCTTTCTCTCTTTTCTTCCTTGGTTCTTACTTAAAATTTCAAGATTAGATCAGACTCAGTCTAACACTTCTAGGTAGAGAGGTAGGGAGCGGGGCAAGGGGTTAAAAACCAGGATGCTCTCTGATGTTGTGGGTCCTTCTGCTTCTTGTCTTAATACAAGACACATGTCAGTGTCAAATGACATAGAAACTTGCATGATGCTGACGTCCACTGGGCATCCACAGAAGCCTGTAAGGGTCCAGGCTGGACTTGATCTTGCTGTGTAATGAGGTTGACCTTGAACTCCAGATCTCCCTGCCTTCACCTCTTTAGTGCTGGGATTACAGGTGTCCACCATCCCCCCGCCCCCACTCTTCAACCTCAGCTCATCTTCTAAGCAATCCCAGAGTCAAGTGTAACCCAGGCATGGTTTTGTGAGGTTCCATTAACACTGAATAGCAGGAGGTGTGGGGGTAAAATTGTTTCTATTTGGAGCTGAGGTTCCTGTGTGTGTGTTCTTAAGGAGAGGCAAGCAACCTAGAAATGAGTTCATATATCTCATTCAGTTAGCATCAAAAATAACTTCATTATATCTCAGAACCTTTTCATGAAACGGCAGCCCCAGCCTTCTTACTGAATCAAGAATTACTTTTCAAATAATCACTCCAAATCTATGCCCTGCAATTTGGTAGAGACACATCACTGAGACAGCAACATACACCAGTAATCACCTGCCCTGATTCTCTGCTTGAGGTTCTGCAAACCTTCCATTAATAGAAAACTAAGTCACTGGGTGGCAGGTTCTAGAGACTGTAGCATATTGATATCATTAAATAATACACAGTCGGGGTTGGGGATTTAGCTCAGTGGTTAGAGCGCTTACCTAGGAAGCGCAAGGCCCTGGGTTCGGTCCCCAGCTCCGAAAAAAAGAACCAAAAAAAAAATACACAGTCATTTATAAATGAGTTCTGAAGGCTGTTTAATGACCAAGGAAATGGCCACCACATTTTATTTAACCAAAAAGGCTAGACATGAAATTTACAGACTAGATGACCCTCTGGCTGGCTGGAAGAGAGCGGGGATGGGGGAGGAGGAGGGGAGGAAAGGAAGGAACAATTGCAGCTGTAGTAAGTTACGACTGATTAGGACAATAGACCAAAGACTTAACAGTGCCTTGCAGGACTAGACACATGGCCTGACAAACACCATTATTGCAGGGAAAACCTCACTGTTTCAAAACTGAGCAAATACTAAAGTCTGGGGGAGGGGGCATCTCAGAAAGTTCTGTGCCTGCGCTTGCAGAGGTGGAGATAGGAATGGCTCCGTGTATGGACAGAGAAGCCTGTGTGTGTCCTGGAGCTAGGAGGCTGACAGTGGGGACAGAGACAAGAAGTTAGGTGTCACTAGAACTTGGGCTCAGTTTTCCCTCTCTTGGACTTGGAAAGAAGAGGAGATGAAGCACTTGTGTGGGCTGATGGGAGACAGAGATCCCTCTCTATCAGAATTAGGGACCTATACACCAAGGTTTCCCAGGGCCCCTGGTGGCCCCAGGGTGTGTCCTTAAAAGGAAAAGGGGGAGGAGCTCAGAAAGTTCAATCTATGAGGAAGACAGTTGCCAGATCCAAACTACAGCCTCATACACTGCCACGCTCCTGGGCTGCATGCTGCAGCACCGGGCAGAAAGGGAGACTGGGTCACATTTGCCCTCATTGTGACCTTGCTTTGGAAGCTTGTCTTCTAGTTAGGAATCGGCACAGCTGACGCTCTTCAACCTCTCTGTCTTCCCTAAATGTCTTCTATTTTATGTATTTTGGAATGCTGGGCACTAAACTCATGGCCCAGTGCTTGCTAAGAGTGTGCCCCTACCACAGTTCTTCACACCCAGCGCTTAATCTATTTAAAACACTAGCTTCAAGGCTGTGGACATGGCTCAGTGTACACATGCCATGTAGGCATGAGAAACTGAGTCCAGATCCTCAGAGCTCATGTAAAGCTGGGTACGATAGCACACACCTGCAACCCTCATGTTCCTAGGTAAGATGGGAGACAGACACAGGAGACTCTTCAGAACCGTTTTGTATATGCTATGACAAGCAGCAAAGACACCCTGGTCCTAAAACAATGTGTGAGGGAGGACAGTAAGAAAACACCAGAGGCTATCCTCTAACCTCTGCACATGAATGATGACACCTGGGTTACCAGCGGAACACACACACACACACACACACACACACACACACACACACACACACACACACAAAGTTACATATGCTACATATATGCATGTAGCAACAATTAAAGGGGAAAAAAAGAGGTCATGAATTTTAAAGAGAGCAAGGAGAGGTATATGGGAGGGTCTACAGGGAGGAAAGAAAAGGGGGTAATAATGTAATCACATTAATTTCAAAAGTAAAAAGAAGAATAAGAGGAGAAAACCATTGTCATAATAAAATCAATAAACAACTATAAGGAAACTGAAAATGAAATGAAATAAATAAATATACAATTAAGGCACAAGCACACACTCTGGCAAAGCCCCTGGGAGCACTTCGGGACTGCTGGTGCTGTTTAAATTTACTGCTTGTGTCATTATTGTCTATGTTTGTCTTTTCCACCAGCACAAACACTGCTCAAGAACAGTTTTTTTCCCTGTTTTGTTCACGGATGGTCAAGTGTGCACATCAGCATGTGGTACCTAGTACGTGTTCACTAAGTGAATAAATGACTGGGCTATACCTACTCATAGGACAAGGATGTCCTACCCTTTTTGCCTTTTATGTTTTCCATATATTTACCACTATATCCACTATAAGAAAACATTGAAAACAGAGAGTGGGGCTGGGCTAGTTAGATGATTCCATGGATAAAGACACTTGCTGACCAGACTAAGGACATGAGTTCTATCCCTGGGTCCTACCCAGTGGAAGAAGAACCTACTTCTGCAAATTGGCTTCCTCCCTCCACACGCTTAGGCCACAGCAACACACCCATACGCATACATAGACATAGACGTAGAAAATAAATGAGCACAGAAACATTTTATGAAGAAGGCAGGACTCACGGTGAACACTGCTTGGAGGTTATTGAGCTTCTCTATCTCCTTGGGCATCCCATTACTGCCCCAGCGAATTAGGTAGTTCTCACTAGCAGAAAAAAGAAGAAGAAATTACTCTTAATCAGAAGCCATCTGGGACAGACGCTGCTCACAGACTGACTTGCAGGGGTCAAAAGAAGGGACAGAAGTGTCTCATGGCAAGGCAGGTGCTGGGGAACCACACACACTATACCCATGGGGCTTCTGTCTTTGGAAGAGTCCCTGCTATGGGGAACATCCTATACAGAGGCAGTTACTGCTCACAGCGGGCCAGACATGGGATTTTTATAAGATTCTTTTGTCTGGGGTCTTTGTCCTGCCTCAAATTTCTTGTGTACAAGCTTTGGCTTTGCTCAAGTGAGAGTTTGATTTTAGAGTCAGGCATGGTGGCTCTGGACTGCGATCTTAGCATTCTGAAGGTTGATTGACATTATCTAAAGTTAGCCTGGGCTACATAGTAAACTGATCAGTCAGTAAACTGAGATAGCCAGTGAAACCACCTGTCAAGAGGCCACATTTACAAAAAGCCTAGTTTGGTAAGTCATCCCCAATCCATCCTCCATGGTCCACACCACACAAATAACTTAGTAACTATTTTTTACTTTTTGAGAAAGGTTCTGATGTTGCCCAGACTGGCCTCAAACTAACTATAGCTGATCCTCCTGCTTCCACCTTGCTGGTGCTGGGGTCACAGTCAAGTACCACCCATCTGGTTTGTGCAATGATGGGGCTTTGTGTGTGCTAAGCAAGCATGCTACCAGCTGAGCTACACCTAGGCCCTAGTAATTACCTTTCCCTACCTTCTTGAAGATGAATCTCCATTTCCTAAGTTCTGCTGGGGCTCAACCATACCCTGACTCTACCTTATAGTCTTGAAACTTTATGTAAACTTTTGTTTCCTGAGTAGTTTTTGGGCTCGTGGTTCAGAGTTAAGCTGCAAGCAGAGTTCTCAAGCACACAGTCCCTAACTACCTAGCTGTCACTGCTGAACTTGCATGGGCACATCATCATCCATCCCCACAACCTACAGCTATCATGAGAGTTCACAGCAGGTAGAGCGTACTTCATGGGCTTGGATAAACGTAAAACACTGGGCAGTCACTAATCCAGTGTTCTACAGCTCAGTCTCAGGGCCATGATCCCCACTGTGTTCTACTTCATCTCTTGTCCCTCCTGTACGGTCTTCTGAAGTCTTTATCCTTGTCTCTGTCCTAAGCAGTTTTATTCACTCTTTTATTGTTGTTCTTGTTTCATTTGTTGAGACAGGGTTTCTCTGTGTAGCCCTGGATGCCTTCCAACTCACTCTGTAGAATGGGCTGGCCTTGAACTCAAAGATCTGCCTGCCTCAGCATCCTGGTGTGTACCACCATGCTCAGCTATTTTATTCACTCTGAAAACCCCACAGATGTGTAATCTGAAACTGCATGGTGCTAGCACCCATGTACAAAGCCTACAGAACCCCAAAGGACTATGTTTTCTACTGTTGGAAGTGACTATACCCACCCTCTACATCTCCCTGTCTTAAATCCAGTGAAGGGCTCCTAGAGAGGGCCAGGTACTTTGCAAGGTCAAGCATAGGTGACAAGAGTCTCCATTACCTGATGAAGGTGGACTGGTCTGGGTCATACAGGGCTATGAACAGCTCCGCATCCTCCCCAATGTTACAGACAAAGTTCTTGAAGTTCACATAAAGACCATAGGTGTGGACAGTACTGAAGATTGCCTGGCCTCTCAAGTCCAGGTTCTGCAAAATGCTCTGGGCCAGGGAACAGGAAAGAAGATTTGAGCAAATGGAGGGGTCGGGGGAGGCTGACAAAGTAATCAACCTACAAACAAGGGACAGCTACCACCACCAAGGAGAAACACTTGGTGAGAACTGAGCAGATGAGGACCAATCATCCCTCAGTCCTACAAACACATCAGCATTATCAGATATCCCAAGTGGTCCTGTTCAGGGCCTTTAGCCCAGATAATTCAATAAATGCTTTCCAAGAGGCTAAAGAGATGGCTTGATATATAAAGTGCTTGCTATGGAAGAACAAGGACCAGAGTTCGGATCCCCAAACACCATGTAAATCCCTGGTGGGCATAGCAGCCCACCTGTCATCCCAGAGTACAGGATGTAGAGATGGAATCTCGGAATAGGTTGGGTACCTAGACTAGGCTGCCTTGGGAAGAATCTGGGCTCAATACGCAAATGGAGCGTGATGGAAGACGGTACCCAATGCCAACCTCTGGCCTCCGCTTCCATTCACACATACATATTCATGTGGGCCCACACACAATCGAACAGATATGCCTACATGTGCTCAAACCATATACATACACATGAAAAATGAACATATGCTGTCTACGGGTGACAGCTCAGTTTGCAGCAGACTTGTGAAGCTTTCGTGTCCTACCATGGGACGCTGGAGGAAGCGTCAAAATACAAACACTTGGCCCACTACCCAACTTTACAGGAAACAAAGGCTCCATAGAAAGCTTTATCCTGGGTGTGGTTGTCACACATTGTCATGGCTGCGCCCCAGAAAGCAAAAGAAATGAAAAACACAGAGACACATCTTTCTGCATCCAAACAGAAAATAGATCAAAATGTCAACAGGACAGGGGCAGCGTGGTCTGAAGATGGTTGGCCTTTTTTTTTCTTCCTCTTTATGATTTTCTTTACCTTTCTAAGTTTTCTTTACTTTTAAAACTTCCCAAACATGCTATTTTAAAAAAATGTTTTATTTTGGAAATCACAATATTTATACCAAATACAGAGGATTATAATATAAAAAGTCCTTCCTTTTACCCAGTTCTCTTTCTCAGAGGCAGCTTTATTTTTATTTTATTTTTTTTATCTATTTTCTGTGTATGAGTGTTTTGACTGCATGTATGTCTATGTACCATGTGCATGCCTGGTACCTGCTGAGGTCAAGGGAAGACACAGATCCCTTGGAACTGGAGTTATGATTGGCTGTGAGATATTATGTGGGTGCTGAAATTGAACTCAGGTCCAGAGAAATGTTTTAATGGCTAGTTTATGATCAACCATTTCAGTTACTTTTTGTATAGGCAAGCATGAAGTGTGTATACCCCTTTGTATGCATTTTTAAATACAAATACTATCTTACACAAATAGTTCCTCATCTTTCTACACACACACACACACACACACACACACACACACACACACACACTCCTTTGTTCCCTTTCCAAAGCAGAACACATACACTGGCCTCATTCTTTCTGCCCACTTTTAAAATGAGGTCACAAGTGATTCTTCTAGGCATTGAAATTCCTATTCTCTATTACTCATTTTTGGCATTAAAAACCAAAGCAAAAAATGGGATCCTAGCAGGCTGACCCTGGAGGATGTGTACCTTCTCCTCTTGGATCTTTTCCTCTATTCTTTTAGAAGCAACTTCATGGGCCCGGAAGAGGGCAACAGTGCTGGTCTCATCCGGATCTAAGATGTTTCCGTTGTCGTCCCGCACGACCAGATCCAGCCCCAGCATTCTGGAGAGAAAGAAGGTAGTAATTACCTTTCCCCTCCACCGTTAGACTCCTTATAGATGTATCAAAAAGCCCAGGGGACCCAGGAGAAAAGGGCAGGGGCTGGGCACAGCCTGGGAGTTTCCCCTTCCAACCTCTACCTCCTTCCCACATAGCAATCATGCTGCACAGCTTTGTGGGCCACCTACCCAAACCTGTGTGCATGTGCCAAGGAATGGGCCCAAAACAAGAACAGGAACATTGGCAATGATTGTGGCCAAAGCCCTCTATACAGTGATTCTCTGCCCATCTCTTGTGGTCTGGCATGGCAACAATCATGGAGCCATGCACCATCCGTCAAAGGCCTGCTTTGGCACCCTTACTCAACCCTGTCTTAAAGGAGGGAGCAAACCCCGGTTGCTACCCTCTCATAATCCATCTCTATGCTGGCTCTTCAGTCATTCACACTACAGTCCGAACCTTAGCTTTGATAGCTGCTCTCTTGGATCCCTTCACTCTGGACCCCTTCATGTATAAATGTTCCCTACCCTTCAAAGTTACTGTAGGAACTTAATTAAGATAACGGCCATAAAGTATCTACAAAACCTCACATACAATAAACACCGATAAATGTTTGCCCTGATTGCAGAGAATGGTACAAGGAAACTGGCAATGAAAGCTGGGGGCTACATGGAGGCAACCACAGCCTTCTCCCAAGACATTTGTGCCCAATGGGCACAGAATTAGGAAGAACCATGATTAGTTCTAAGAAGGCAGAGACTGATGGAACAAAATTACCCACTTGGTCCACAATCTACTACATTCAAGGCACCTACACGGAGAGAGCAGTGTTCAAGAGGTAACAAGCAGAGATGCCAAGTTCTCGGGAAGAAAGCAGACAAGGCTCAGTTCCCTCCTCCCTACTCTACAGCAACTCTGGATGAGTGATCTGCACTGGCAGCTTCCTTCTCAGGGCAGCCAGACCCATAGGCCACCCAGACCTGTGAGAGACAGCATGCTGGCAGAGCTGGGTCATGGGTATATTGGTAGAAAGTCTCTGTTTCCTGAGCTGCTTCCAAGGACAGCTGTGGAGAAAGCAGGCCTGCCTGCCATGTGGGAGACATTAACGTGTTATGTCAGGCTTTGGGGGAACCTCCAGGACAATGTTACTGTGTCAAGATCGTAAAAGGACAAAGCCTTGTTCTACCTCAGCTGGCTTTACAAAAAGTCCCAAGACCCTGCATGAGAAGCTGTATACCTGCAGCAGTTACTGGCACCCAGGGTCTAGCTCGTTCACTTTTCTTGCTGTTATGACCAAAAAAACCCAAAAACCTGATAAATACAACTTAAAGAAAGAAAGCCTTACTCTGGTTCACAGCTCAAGGGATGGAAGAGCAGAGGGCCTGAGATAGCCCATACATTAAACCTTCACTTAGAGCCAGGTGCACGATGCTATTTAGCAGCTTGCTCTTCTTCGGCCTCCCACTCCATAGAGTAATACTGCTTCTCATTCAAGGTTCCCTCCTCACTTAACCCCATCTAGAAACCACCTCACAGACACGCCCAGTTATTTGTCTCTTAGGGGATTCCACATCCTGTCATTAACATTAACCATCTCATAGGTCAGGTATGAGGGGAAATGATTCTCATCTCAACTGCAAGAGAGTCAGACCCAGAGCCGGGGCCCTGTGCTGAAGTTAATGCTTTCCTATTGCCTTTGTGGGTTGGAAGGATGGCTTACCATACCAGGGATTCTGAACTGCTTCACTGCAAAGAGTGGGCCTGATCCCAGTTAGGAGAGGATGGGGAAAAAGAAAATGGTGTCTGACAGCAATCAATTTAATACCCATTGTTGGAATAAAAACATAGTCCCAGGCATCTGAAAGGACCATCCGTATGTGCCTGATCACTCCTGGCTTCTCTGCCAATGAAGAAGCTTGGACAGAAAACCCATTTTCCCTTCTTTTGTGTCAATGGGATCAGAAGACCAACACAGCACCTGACCCAAAGAGGGAACTGTGACATTTTTCAATGAAATTGTGTATTTTCTAAGACACAAAGATAATAACTAGTAAGCATTGTTATTTGTTGACTCTAAGATCAACCATTTGTCATGAGACTTGGGGGCTGCAGAGACATGAGGGCCGGGGGTAAGACAGGAAAACCGTCTCTACATGGTCTTGTGATTGAACACTGGTCAGATGGTGGCACTGTTTCTGAGAGGTTCCAAAAGCTTTGGGATGTAGTATTTAGCTGATAAATGTGGCTAATAGAGTTGGACCTCTAATTCTAGTCTGGAGAACTCTTATCTTCCTGTGTGCTGGGTAAAGGAGCTCTACCATAGAATCTTGCCACCATCCAATGGGCAGGAACTGCTCTGCAATGCCTTCCCCATTACAACAAACTATTCTCTGAAACCATTAGCCAATGTCAATCTTTCCTCCCTTTAGCTGCTTCTTCTATCCAGTATTTGACCACACACAAGAACTACCTTGGACTTCCCAAGAGTCACTAACACAGGAAAGGAGGCAGTTAATTGATATAGTTGCATAGGAAGAATAATATCTAATTTCCTACTGCACAGGAGCATAACCGTGGTTGGCAAAAATTAACTTTAGCTGTCAGAATATCTAGTAAAGATGAATTTAAATGTTTCCAATATGAAGAAATATTGATTGCCAAGGTGATGGGCATGCTATTGAACCTCACTAACCACCCTTACATATAAGTACTGTAAATTATGTATAATGTGTAAGTACTTTGATTTTTAGACAAGGTTTCATATAGCCAACTAGCCTGGCCTTGAACTTACTATGAAGTCATACATCCTCAATGAGAACATCTGATTCCCCTGCCTCCATCTATAGAGTCCTGAGATCAGAGCTCCTACACCAGTTTACACAATACTGGGGCTTTGTGCAAGCTCAGCAAACACTCTACCAACTGGTCTACCTCCTCAACCCTCCATTTGAAACCATTTAATGCATTTTTTTTTTTAAGTTTCTGTGAACACTATCTAGTGTGAGAGAGCCAGTCACTCCCCACGTCCTCAGTGTAAGAAGGTCCTGGGTTACCTGTTCCCATGGTCGATTTTGGCCGTAACCTTCTTCTTCAGCTCTGCAAGTTCGTCCTTGGGGAGTGTCCCAGATAGGATCTGGGAGCGCCACTCGATCAGACTGTATGTCATTTGCTGCAGCTGGCGGAATAGTGTGACCTTGTTGTTCTAAAATGGGAAAGGGGAGAAAAAAAGGACAGAAAGAAACACAGAGATGTGATGGAGAGAAGGCATCTATTTTGCACACTCTGTCTGGAACTTTAAAAGTGGGTAAAGAGTTACAGATGGGTCCTAAATCATAATAAGCCCATGGAATCATGAACACGTCCTAAAATCCTGACCATACACCTCTGTTTAAAATCCTTTAGACATTCCCTCCAGGTATAAGAGAGTCTGCGCTAAGTCCTTTGGCGGCTGGTCTGGGCCACATTCCCACCTACATTTCAGGTCACTGTGCATCACAGACTCTGTGCTTCCTTTATACCCAGCAGTGGTCATTCCATCAAGTATTCCAGAGCCTGTCATGATTTTCTCCCCACACAGCCACACTGCCCTTCACCTTTCAAACCTCGCTTGTGTGTACATGTTCATATGGGGGGTGTACAAGCGCATGTGTGTGTATACTCAAGTAGGCTCAACATTGGGGGGATTTCCCTCATTTGCTTCTCACGTGATTGTCTGAGACAAAGTCTCTTGCTGAACCTGGAACTCAGTGACCTAGGCAGACTGGCTGGTCAACAAGCCCTAGGGATCTGCTGGTTTCCACCTCCCCGATGTCACATCCAGCTTTTATGTGGGTGGTTTCGATCTGAAATCAGGTCCCCTGCTTACATAACTGGCACCTTATCTACTACACCATCTCTCCAGCCTTATCAGATGCCTAATTCTGACTGCAGACTCAACTGAGAAGACTTAGCCCATGAGTCTGCCATGCCCTCTGTTGAATGGAATTAATAACCCCAAATGAGCATACAGAAACCTGGAAGACTGGCCTGGCCAATTCTCTCATTCCTTTTGTGTTTGTGCCTGCAAAAGACACTAAAGGAAGAATTACAAGTGGAGAAATAACTAATTCAGAGATATGGAATATTGGAAAAATAACTTTAAATTTTATTTTTTTAAAAATCTCTATTCCCCCCAGCAAATGGACACTGAACTATTATTTGTAGCTCAATCATTTTGAAAGTCAAATGCTTGATATCTGAGCCCTCACCATCTCTGTTCTAAATGGTTGACTGGATCATTATTTACTCTAAAAAACATTAGCCAGTGAGAATGAACTGGAAATAATGTTCTTGTTCTGGAGAATCCAGCATTCTAAAAGGGGAGGAAAGTAACAAGTGGGCACACATATGCATGTATTTATCATGTACTATGTTATTTTTTTTCTTGGCAGCACTAGGATTGAACTTGGGGCCTAGAAAAGTACTCTTACTGCTGAGCTATCTACAGCCACACTTATGTTACTATATCTATACACATGAGATAATCTCAGATTATGATCTCAGATTATGAGAAGTAGGAAAAGGGAAATAATACAAAGAAAGAAATGAACAAACTGGATATATAATTGGTACACGCCTTTAACTCCAGAACTTAGGAGGCGGAGGAAAGAGTATCTCTGTGAGTTCAAGGCCAGCCTCGTCTACATAGTGAGACCTTGTCTCCAAAGAAAAGTATAATATATATACATGGTGGAGGAGACCACCTTAGACAATCAGGGAAAGTATGCCATATGCCAAATGTATCAAATAAAAATGTGTCGTGTACATTACCACTCATTACTTAAGACCTATGATGCTAGTGTTTCCTTGTTTGCAGTAAAGTCATGATGCTGTTTTAGGACTCTGTATTTCTGAAGTTCATTTACAACTCACTGGTTGTGTGACAATTATTATAAGAGTTCAATAAACATCTAAGCCATCACAACCTTGGTTACACCTGAATGGTTGACTGCTCCATTACATACAGAAGACATAGACGACAGAAGGGGGGGGGGCGGGAGGCAGACGCAGACACAGACAGACAGAGACACAGAGACAGGAGAGACAGAGAGAGGTGAAAAGAGGTGGAGAAGACAGGGGCTGGGTAGAGACATAGCAAGAGTATGTTCTAATGGCTGCCACTATTTCCCTTTTGTTGGTCTTCTCTGACAATTCCAAGAACAGATTCCCAGGCAAAAACATCAACCAGTACAGAACTGAAAACATCCAAGGTACTCCGGAGCAAAGCATAGATCTATAGAAAAAAGGATTGGACCTACAGGTGTGGCAATGAGAGTCAAGGATAAGATTAGTAAATTTTGATAAAAATTCTAAACAAGTTCAAAGTTCAGGGGAACAGAAAGGAGGAGGAGGAGGTGCCCAATCATCAGCAAGGTAAAACCCTTGCCTTTTCAGTTCCATTCTACACAGAACATTCCCATTCCATTGTCTTACAAACTGAGAAGGGGGGGGATTAAATCTACCGACTTTGCCTTTCAGAACTGTTGGACAATAAAAGGTTTTTTTTTCCCTTTCCTGTGACTCCTCCACTCCCATAGGTTTTAGCGTCTTCTAGCTGTAATTAAGGTATTATTTCCTATACTCTGAGACAGGAAGGGTTCGAGGGGCCCAGGGAATCCTCAGCATGAGGTGGTGTTTTGTTTGGGGTACAAGCTCACAAGTTCTTGGTCTCAATTATATCAGACATTATCCAAGGCAATTTAATTATTGCCTGTCCATATCAGCCTTGTTCGACACGTCCATCCCCCATAGAAGGGTGAAGACAGCCATTATTCTCCTGCTCACTGTGCCAAATTCATTCTCAATAGACAAGCTGGAACAGGACAAAGGAAGTGAACTCCCCCACTTACTTCAAGGAAATGGGCTTTCTTCTGGCTGCTTGGAGCTAGGCTGTCTACATCCTAGAAGCCTCTCCCCACTCCTCAGACACCTCATGCATTTTGTGGGGTAAGCATGTAAGGCCAGAGGAAGCTCCAGCACTCTCCAGTAGAATGAGTCTGTTACATTCTGTCTGTCCTGTTGCCTTCTTTGGTGGTTTGAATATAGCTTGTTTTCCCCAAGGGGACCTGTGTTGGAGGCGTGGTCTGCAGAGCCATGATATGCCAATGGCTGACTTTATGAGTGGCCCAGTAGGAGGTAATTAAACCACAGTGGGTGCTGCTCAGTGGAGGGGATTAAAGTTGGCCTCCTGGACTAAGCTAGTTCTTAAAACAAACAAACAAAAAGTATTCTTTGGTAATTTCACACACGTATACAGTACACCTCAAGCAAATCCTTTCCCCAGTCTCCTTCCCACCTTCATGATTTTTGCTGATTTGTAAACCCACCTCGTCCAGGTAACACAGCTTGCTGAGCAATGCCGTTGGCTTGGTCCTGAATAGGTTTGGGGCAAGTAGCCACAGCTGCTGAGTTCACGAGGGCAATGGCCATAGCACATCCAGAAGACAGCATTTCACACACTCCTCTCCATCCTTCTTAGATTTTCTCTGCCCTCTTTAACAAGGCGATGTTTCCTGAGCCTTGGTGGCAATGGGAGTGTGTGTGTGTGTGTGTGTGTGTGTGTGTGTGTGTGTGTGTGTGTGTGTGTGTTTGTGATACAGTATAGATAAGAATATAGAATAGTATAGACTTATAGATAGATATAAATCTATACTATAATATAGATGTCTCACTTTAGGTGAGCTCTCTCTCTCTCTCTCTCTCTCTAAAGAATTATTTATTTTATCTATATGAGTACACTGTCATTGTCTTCAGACACACCAGAAGAGGGCATCAGATCCCATTTCAGATGGTTGTGAGCCACCATGTGGTTGCTGGGAATTGAACTCAGGACCTCTGGAAGAGCAGTCGGTGCTCTTAACCACTGAGCCATCACTCCAACCCCTAGGGTGAGCTCTCAATGACAGCTTCTCTCAGCTCTTGGACTAATTGCTGACCACTGCAGAAGGCAGCTAGCTCACTGGCTAAGGCAGAGGACAGTATGCTTGTTCTTGATAGAGCTGTCAGGAAATACTGTGGACCTGGACTCCAAATCACTCCCACCTCACCCTGTGAGGGACCCTCCTTGCACGCAATCCTGTCATGAAGCAACCTTCCTTGAACAGGGATGAACAGATACAGATGTCTGATCCTGAAAGTTCAGCTTCCAACGCTGGGAGCAAAACCTTTTCTCTTTATACTGGAGCTGTGCTCAAGTGTTTTGTGCTAGGAGCAGAAAATGGACTAACAGGCCCTCCTTCCTGGCCTCTGGTTCCTACAGCCTATGTAGCCTGAGTCTGCCCTTTGCAGATCCCCTCCTATCTCTAGTCTTCCTTCACCAGGTTAACCTTTTCTGCATCATCAGCTACTGTCACAGCATTAAATAACTTCTTTGACCTTCACTGAAAAAGTCAGCACAATCTTGAGGTAGAGTAGGAACCTGGGAACAAATCTGGTGGCTTCATCTTTGCAAACAACAGCCTGGTTTGAATTTGAGTGAAGAAGAGGCACACCCCAGAGACTGTTTTCTACCAGGCAGTATAGATATCCCTGTATCTCATGTGGTGTATCTGCAGTCCAGATGTTTATCCCTTTTCCTTCTTTGTTAGAATTTCTGGAGATTAAAAAAACGAAGTCATAACAAAAGGCAGCTATGCCTCCCGTAGTGACAGGAATGTATAAGTCACCCAAGGAGGGTTTCAGAAATTTGGAGGCTCTTCAGATCATGACATTGATTGATTGGGTGCCAGGGAGGGAAAAAAAAAAACAAAACAAAAAACAAACCAAAGACACAGATTATGCTCACCTCCTCTCTCTCCTCTTCCATGGGGTTTTACGCTTTAGAAGGGTAAAGAGAACATATGAGAATGTTGGCTTCTGTTTCTAATTCTATCATTAATCTGCTTTGTGACTTTGGGCAAAAATCCCCGCCCGAAGTCATCTTCCAGGCTACGACAGTGTTGTTCGACTCACTTAATTCTACAAAACAACTTCCTGATTGGCTGTGCCTGGCTGTCTCACTTCTTTGCCTTGTTCTGCCCACTCAGCAGGAATGATACAAACATTCCCTGAGGAGGGAGCTTGGCAATAATCTCAGAAGTCTTTTCCAAACTCCTGGGTCCAGAATGAGCGTCAACTGGTGATCCAGCCATGGTTCCTGCTCATCCTCACTTCCTCTCACCACCCTGGAAAAGCTTTGCCTGCCTGGCAAAGTTTTGACTTTTAAGGAAAACATTCCATCATCTCCATGTCATATCCTGCTTCTTGACAAAGCCATATGGGAGCAGAGTTTGTAATTCAGGGATCACACGTCCTGCCCAAAGAGAAATTTGTTTTGGCAGCATACCAAAGGGAGGCCAACTAAATGTATCTCAGAGTGTCCTGCCGCAGCCCATCAATGACTGACTGTACAGAGACAGCTTACATCTACCTGGATGCACAGCCAACCATGGGTGTGGGGACAGGAACAATAAGTTACTCAGTGTGCCCTACACCTTCCCTACCCCTACCTCTCTATTCCACAGTCCCCCAACACTAAAGCAGGTACAATGGTTTATTTTGGAGCAACTTTCAAATGAAGACCAGTTTTTCTTAGGAAAACATGTTAATATTTAAACTCCCTGATTCAATGGTGCACATTAATCACTGTTGTCACCAGACTCTCCCCTTTCTTCAGGAAGGAGGAATATACTCCAGCTCCAAAGCTTACAGAAAGAGTCAGCTGCCTCACAAAAACTTCACTGAACTTCCAGTGGGAAGAGGGGAGAGACTCTGGGCTGCACCTCACTGAGAAAGATGATAGATGGTTTGCTTATGATAATCTGATTTCTCAGCCTTCCCAAACAAGTCCTATATTCGAAAACACTTGCCATACTGTTGCCACAATACAGTCTGGCTGGGTGACTTTCAATTGAGAAAAATATCATCCCCATGACTTGGGATGTACGACTGTTCAAAAGGTAAAGGCTAGACAGACGATGGCTCAGCAGACCTGGCTCTTACAGAAGATCCGAATTCAGTTCCCAGTCCCCATGTCAACAGTCCCCCAGCTACTCCTTGTGATTCCAGCTTGGGCAGATCAAAGCCCCTGGCCTTCACAGGCTTCCATATTCACATGCCCACTCATATACATGAGCACACACCTTTAAAAATAAAAAGTAGGGCTGGAGAGATGGCTCAGCGGTTAAGAGCACTGACTGCTCTTCCAGAGGTCCTGAGTTCAAATCCAGCAACCACATGGTAGCTCACAACCATCTGTAATGGGATCTGATGCCCTCTTCTGGTGTGTCTGAAGACAGCTACAGTGTACTTATAGAAAGAAAGAAAGAAAGAAAGAAAGAAAGAAAGAAAGAAAGAAAGAAAGAAAGAAAGAAAGAAAGAAAGGAAGAGTAAACCTTTTTAAAAAAAAAAATGTGTTAACCAGTCAGGTATGGTACAACATACCTATCTAAGCATTCAGGAGGCTGAGGCAGGAGGATCAGGAGCTTGAGACTTTTCTTGAGTGTAAAACTAACTGGGTATAGCTAATTGTTACTTTGGGTCTCATACAGATGCACCTAACCACATAGCAGTGGGGACTCGTATGGCAGCGGGGAGAGGTGCAACTGAAAGAGTAGAGGCCAGAGATTCCCTGGTCCTGTGTCAGCTGGAAATCTCAGGCAGCAGGGAGAAGAGATGGAAAGCGTAGCTCCACCTACCGGGAGGGACTGAGATATGACACAGCTGTAAGGGAGCCTTGATAGAATCTCTGTCCCTTCAACCCGAAGTTGCAAGATGAAGCAAGGGCCACAACTGGACAGACAGACAAATTCCAGTGTTTGTTGGGCAAGTGCCGCAGTATGATGGAGATGCCTTTCTAAACTCAAGATTCTTGGCACTCTAGAGCAGCATTCCAGGTACTGACGAAAACCCATGGACCAACTCTCAGAGTGAATGTTCAAGGCTCACATGATATCTAATGGTAATTTTAGGAGAGGAGATGAGAACCCGGGAGGTCAAGGACTTTTCTTAAACTGAAAGATCTGCTACCAGTCTTCCGAATTTATGCTCGTCTCTATTAAAGGGCTGGCTGTGTCCAGTGGCTATTATTGGGCTTGTAGACTTTTCTGAGGGTAAAAATATATATTCAGTGAGGAAGGGAGCCCTTGAAGAACTGCTTGGTCTGTCCAGCCCCAGTATCTATTGCCTTGGCCCATCACCAGGGGACCTCCCTGATCAAGACCTGGAAACACCCAGTGACCGGCTCTGACTGAGGGGCAGTTCTTCAGGCTAAGCTTACCAGGTTACTGCTGTGAATGTGTACTCTACACGCTGGAAATGTCTGTGCCTCCTGGACTTGAACATCAACCAAGAAGGCTTGCTATCTACAGTACCTTGCTCACTAAGTGCTCAAGGCCACTCTGCCCAAGACAATTACAGGAGAGAAAGGCAGCGAGCGGCCTTGGATAAGTGTGGCACACCGAATGCAGCTCCCGTATTCCTGGCAGCCACAGCTGGGTGACAGAGCAGCTCTGAGTCAAAGGTGTCCAGTGGGAGGATATCCACTGTGGCTACTGCTTCCAACAGGGGCAATATCAACCATCACAGGTCTCCACCAGTGGAGGCCTTGACTGCTTATCTGCATGCAGGGTAATTCGGTAACCACAGTTCCTTTCCATGCTCTCATAGCTTTGTGAAGCTAGGATAGGAAAATACATACTCAGAAAGGGGATGGCATTCTGTGTCACGTTTATAAGGTGTTAAAGTCCTTCAGAACTTTGCAGACTCTGAATGACTTGAGATCTCGGAGCTAGTCAAGGCAGGGCATGCAGAGGACTAACAGGCCTTTCCCAACTAACAGGCCAGTGTTTCGCTCCTAACTAACAGGCCAATGTTTCGCTCCTGTAGCTTGTTTCCTCCCCACAGCATAAGGTCAACATCCACCAGAAAAGACAGCTGAAATAAAATCAAGAACTATACTCTCAGGAGAAAAGAGGTACCATGAAGAAACCTCTTGGGGACAGGCATCCGCTCCTCTTTCCCCTCCAGATGAGGGGTCCCCTCTCCTCAGTGTGAACAGTCTCCCATCCCATTGTGACATATTTCTTATGGCTTTACTCTGTACAACTGCTAAAACCAGGAGATGAACGTCTTTTCTTTCTTGAAGAATCCAACAACTTCACGGCTGGGTTTAAATGTGTTGGTTGATTGTATTTATCCCTCTAGGAAACACTGCCTCGACATGTAGATCTCCAGTGAGATTAGACAGAAAAGAACAGAATCAGGGAGCAAACTTAGAGATAGACTTGTTTCTAGGGCACCCTAGAGGCGGTTAGCAGTCACGCAGAATGTTCAAAGTTTGTGAAAGGAATTCCTGCAGATGTGATTTGGTGGTAGCGACCTTGCCTAATATACACAGAGGCCTGGGTATAATCCCTACCTACAATCAAGAACTAAAAACCTAATCTATGTGAAGAAAGAGATGGGCGTGTTGATGTAACAAGATATGCAGGCAGAGCCCAAATTTATGTTCACATAGATGGGAGGACAGATTTGGAAACTAGAGATTGAAGATTAGAGGGTTTCTTTCCCTTTTAATACTTTCCGGTGAAACACGGTATCTGAGGTTTGCTACTATTTAACATGAGAAAGAAAATCAGAAATTCTGCCTGAGGTGAACTGTCAATGCACTGGGAAAGGGGTTGGAGGGGCGTGGAGGTGATCAATATCAAACTCATTCTATGTGGACTACTCCTTAGTGGATAAGCAGGTATCAGGAGCACAACTGGGCCTCAGCCCAGACAATGACAAAGCTCTACCTGCGGTCAACACCTTTCACAGCCAATCAGTAGCCGCTGTAAGGTGTTTGAAAGTTATCGCCTCAGATTTCTAAGATGAGAAAAATATGCTGTCCTCTGGGAGGGGATTAAAAAAAATCAATTAATTTACCAGGCTTTGTACTTAAAAACTCAATTCTGCTACTAAATGGGGGGGGGGGGCTTAAAAAGAAAATGCTCAAAAGCACTTATCAGCTCATCACCCTGCAACTACTGGGGGTTGGGTAGGGCACAGACACCCTCCCACCCTCCCTCCCTCCCTCCCTCCCTCATCCTCCCCCACCTCTATTCATGTTTGTCGTGCAAACATGTGTGTGTCTATGTGCATGTGTGTGCGCCATTGTGTGTGACTGTCTTTCTGCTTGGGTACAGAACCCTGGGCACAGCAGGACAAGCACTCTACCACTGAGCTACACTCCTAGTCCCATTTCTTAGTTCTTTTCCTTAGAAAACTAGTCTTGATGATACAGAGAGGACAGAGTGAAGAAAATGAGCAAGGACGTTGTCTATTAGAGAGAGCAAAGGCCTTTCTTCATTCTGCACTTACATACGGCACAAACAATAACAAAAACTCCTTCCACAGTACAGGGTGAGAACCACTAATTCAAAATGTGTGGGATAAGAAGTTTTCCAATATTTTAAATACATATTTACATAGACTGAATGAGATCTCTTATGGATGGCACTTAAGTCTAAATATGAAATTCGTTTAGGCTTCAGCCTCTGCTTCTCCAACAGCCTCAAAGTAATTTAACACGGCCTCAAGATGGATTTTTATTTAGACAGAAAGCTTCACAGATGAGGTCAGGGCTGGGGTAGACTTTTCCACACGTGTTATCATGAATGCACTCAAAAAAACACTGGATTTTTGAGCATTTTGGGTGCTTGAATTTTAGATTAGGAATGTCTATGGTTTGCCTATGATACAGCTTGGGTCATGTGCTGGATAGCTGGCCTCCAGTACATCGACGTGAAGAGGTGGTGGGATCCAAAGGAATGGGGATTGGCAAGGGAGTACTGGAAACCATCACCCACAGTAGATATCATGAGAGGGTTCTCCTGCAAACAATGAGGTGCTTCTCCATGCTCTGCTTTCCCGTCACGTCATGTTAGGTGTTCTTTCAGATAAGCTCCTGTTACTGTTAGACAATCTACCACGAGGAACCCACTGGAGTTAAGCCCACTTCTACGATCCTCCAGGACTATGGTGCAGAGCTGTCTCTTTTCTTTATAAACCACCCCCCACCACACACACACACACACACACACACACACACACACACACACACACACACACACACACACACTCCAGGTATTTTATCAGAACACAGGCAATGCAGAACACTCCATCTGTACTCACCCGATTCATTTCTCCACTCAACAAATTTCCAGAATGAACATTAAGGAACAAACCCATGTCCATGCCATTTCTCACCCATCAACCCTGCTATACCCATCACTCAACAATCAATGAACCCGAACTAGAGTGCTTTCAATGTAAGTACAAGTTGATCAATGGAGGCCACAGGGATGACAGTTGTATCCTTCCTCTCCCAGAGTGCATGATTTAGGGGGTCAGACTTAGTGTTCTCATCAACCAAGTCTGAAGAGATCAAAAGATCACCTTCAATATGGGCATAACATCCCAAGGGCCAGACCACGCATGCATCAGTTAAGTGTCCGGGAAGTCAAGAAGAGAACATTAAGGGTGAGCTTGTTTAGAAGACACATTATGAAGAAGAAAGGACACAAATGAGGCTTTGAAGGGCGGGTAGGCAGAGAAATACGACAAGCTTTTCACACAAAGGGCTGGTGATTGCTAAGGCAATGACTCATCCTGGAATATGCAGCCCTGAACTCTTACTGTTGATGCTGGAATGAGGTTGGTTACTGCTTCAATACACAGAAACAGGAATAGGGATATTACTGTGACTTAGCAAGACTGACCACATAAAGAAAAGGTAATGTGTTGGGGATTTAGCTCAGTGGTAGAGCGCTTGCCTAGCAAGCGCAAGGCCCTGGGTTCTGTCTCCAGCTCCGAAAAAAAAGAGAAAAAAAAAAAAAAGAAAAGAAAAGAAAAGGTAATGGCTGCTAGGTGAGGAACCTACTGGAGTTAAGCCCACTTTCTACAATCAGGCCCTTGAGCCTTCAGGACTATGGTGTAAAGCTGTCTCTTTTCTTTGTAAGTCAACCTCCCCCCCACACCAGCCTACAACCTCATGGACTCATTCACATGTCTAACCAGAGAATATATTTTGCTTACCACATGATTTCTTGGTCACCCACAGAAGGCTGGAAGTCCTCTATATAGGCAAGACCCACTGGTGCTCACCAACAAGCTCTCCAATGAATCAACATTAGAAAATGGTCTATGGGTTTCAGAGTCAAGGAAAGAACTTCCTAGATTGAAGGAGAGGCCTCCATGTAGGCAATGAACTTTGAGCATCTTGTGCATTTGCAAAACAGCCATTTCTAGTCAGATAAGGCTAAATGCTGGGATTCCCAGGCCCTAGTCCTGACATAACAGGGTGGGTGTGTTTTAGGAAAAGATGCCTCTTGGCTCCGTTTTTAGAGCAAGGCTGAGAGGCTAATGTAACAATGGCTTTCTTGGTGAGACACACAGTTTGTACATATGTCTTCTGGTCTCTCTCCCTCTTTATATGAAGCAAGTGGTATTCCACCATGAGCTTCCACAGTAGTAGTCTAATGGTCTCCTTGCTACTCCTCCCAGGTCTTCTCCTCTAAACACTACAAGTAGATTAAATTTCCACTCTTTTTTAAGATTCTTCCCCTCACCCCAGTTCTATTTATGTGTTCACGTGGGGCAGGGCACGCATGCCAGAATGTTATGTGGGGGTCAGAGGACAACTTCTGGACATTGGGTCTCTCCTTCCATCATGTGGGTCCAGAGGACTGAACTCGGGTTTCTAGGCATGGACGCAAGTCATCTCTTGGTCCTGGTCTCCATCCTTTTTTTTTTCCACATGGAGGAGGCTTATTGGAATGGCAAAGATGGAGGGTTGTAAGAGAGGGAGAAGAAAAAGAGAGAGAAAAGGAGAAGTAGAGAAAAAGAAGAGTTGAGGCTGGCCACAAGCTTGAGGAGAGAAGGGGGAGGAGAAGGGGCAAAGGGGGAAGTGGGTAAGAACAAGAGAGCGAGAGCAAGAGAGGTTCTCCACCTTCCTAATGCCCCACCACAGATTAAACTCTAACATCAACTTCAGAAAGGACAGATTACATTTGAACCACAAACTCCAAGTCGTGACTGTACAAATGACTATGGTTGTCATGCAGAGGATGTTCTGGTGCCTATGTGATTTCACAGAGAACTAGCATCTGTATTAGCATTCTGAGGGCAAACCAGTGTGAGGACAGAGAATGCTGCAATGAGCCCAACCTCAGCCTAACACTATGCATGGTCCTGATTCTGTAAGGCCCACTGGTCATGGTTGAGAATGCCCCTCAGAAGCTGAGCACTGTGGTGTTTATGAATGCCCGCTTGTGGGCTGGCACACATGGAGATGCTAATAGCAGGTGCCTCAGCTTCCCACTAGAATATCAATAGTTATAACTGCATCTTCTCTATAGTGATGTTGTGAGGCTGCATTGTTTGAGGCACCCATGAAGACCTGGGCAAGTATTGGCAGTTATAACTCAGTTATAGCACACTAACAATCAGTAAGACTAAATGAGGTCACACCCACTTCCTTCCACAAGCCCCTTAGCAGTGGTCCAACTCTGGAGAAATGAGAAGCTTCCAGCATAGTGGGCTCCAGGGAAGGCTCATTCAATCCAGTGCAGAAGACGGCTCTGCAGCCCAACAATCAGACTGAGCATCCAGAAATGGCACCCAAGCCACCACCAGGGGAGCCCCAGGGAAAGCTTACCACATAGAGCTTGCGCCAGATGACGGCCCATTCTCGTAGAGTGTTCGTAAGCTCCTGAACCAGGGGCAACTCCCCCGGAATCACAGTTTCATGCTGCCTACAGGGAACCAAAAGGATGCACACTTTACTGCACATGATAGGAGTGTCTTTCCTGAACACCACACCCTTGACAATCCAATGAAGGAACACGGCAGCTGTGGTTTGAAATAAACCAATCTGCCTCTGGAGAGGGGGCATATATTTTAGAGAACTTGAACACAGGTAAACATGAGCAAAAAAAAAAAAAAAAAAAGCAAGGAACTGAAAACAGCATGGTCTACAAACTAAACTAAGGTTTTGTTTGCATGGCACAGGCTAGGTCCAGCCTCTACTTCCTCGTGTTGATTCTCTCTGAAAGTGCCAATGACCAAGCCAGGTTATTGCTGGTTCCATCCGGCAGCTGCTTTGTTATGCAGAGAGGTAAGCAGTATATGACCTCACCCAGTCGCCCGAGGACTGCTCCATGCCCTCTTCTAGAAAGAATGGGGGTTTCTTCTCACCTATGCTCCCCAGCATGACAAATGGAGACAAAGCAACTTCTTCACATTAGGGGTAACCGTGTTTACTCACATAAATCCCCCTACTGTGTTCCTACAATTATCAATAGGAGCAAAATAGGAAGGATATTCAAACAGGTAGAGTATTCAGGGAGAGTAAGACAATATATTAAGGCAAAAGTGACTCGTGAAACATTTTTTACAGGTCAACTATGGAAAACTTCAAGTGGTCCATGACTTAGGGGGTGTTCTGATTTTGCAGCCTAAAGATGGCTGCAATGTGTAATCTCATAGGTACTGGCTTTTTACTTTCAGCATGGTGTTGAACCCATCGCATGAGGTACGCACTACTCTCTCCTCCAATAGGCCTCGTGATTCTGTGCAACTGTCAGACAACATAAACATTCTGAGTATACTAGAAGTGGCTGGGCTGGGCTATGTTTCATAATGTAGGTTAAATAAATGCATTTCTCGTTGTCCTTTCTTATTAGCAGATATTAGTGGTATAGAATGATGGGCTTTCTTGTGACACTGGCTTGTGAAATTTTCGACTCTGGAGAGTTTATAATGATGTAATCATGAGCTCAGGAACATCTGTATTTGCTGACTCAGTAACACAGTAAACTGGGTATCCTGCCTTTCATCTGGCAGATCCAGTTAGAATAGGGCTCCTACTTGGCCTTTACAAGTGACACTCCATAGCTGCCCAAAAATGGCTCACTGGGAAGAGGATTTCTCTAGGAGGTAGAGGAGAATATTCAAAGTGCTGGGTCTACTGTGAAAACTTGAGCACCTCTCTACCCCTTGTCTTAAAATGTGGGTGCCGAGCTTTGGAATTTCTCAATAATGTCCATCTAGTTCAGAAGTTCCAGGATTCTGGGACAGCCTCTCTGGCACCAGCCATGGAATCTAGCTCTACTTCTTAATTCTCTCTTCCTGTTTTGAGTGTCCTGTTTTCCTCAGGTGCCACAGACTCTATGTTTTGCAGGACAAATGACACGGACAAGCATGTTCCCACCCACTGCTTCCATAGCATCTCATGCCAAGTGTATCACTAGTGTCTTCCTCAGGAAGCTGTGAAAACTCCAAGGTGAACTTGCAACTTCATGATGTATTCCAGGTTCAGAGCAGAGGAGGCAGACTGATGTCCCTCCTCCCCAGATGTCCACATGGACTCACATTCACATATCCAGTGAGCAATTAGCAACTCCAAGAGGAAACAGGAAGCCCTCAGAGTTCATCATTGCTGTCTTTACTATTCTGGGGAAAGGTATCATGGAGAAACAAGTCTCAAAAGAGAAGGCAGAGGGAAGAATTATATGAAGCAAGTGAAATCAATGAGAGGAGAAAGACATCAATGGGGGTAGGTCCTTCTTTCTTGGTCATCTTACATCTCCATTGCTTTAGTGTCATCCTGGATGGGAACTTACCCTCCATCTTCCACAGTTGCCTCCTTCAAATGGATGTATGTTTCAGGAAAAATGCCCTACAGAAAGAGAACACTTGTTATACAGACAGTAAAAACAGTCAAGAGCATGAATACTGCAAGGCGGGTTTCAAACACTTTGACAAAAGGAAATTCCTGACTGAGTTGCCAGGGCGCCACTTATAATGACCAACTGCATTCCAACAGAGGAAGGATGGAAACAGTGAAACAGCAGAAATTAAGATTTGGGCTCAGGGGCTAGTGAGATGGCTCAGTGGTCCTGAGTTCAATTCCCAGCAACCACATGGAGGTTCACAACCATCTGTAATGGGATCCGATGCCCTCTTCTGGTGTGTCTGACAGCTAGTGTACTCATATAAATAAGATAAATCTTTAAAAAAAAAGATTTGGGCTCAGGATGCATGGACAGGATGTTTTGAAAATAAAGAGTAGAAATGTTCCCATCAGCTCAGAAACCCAACAATGACAAGGATCAGTAATACTGAGGACCTAGAATCTGTACAGAGGCCATGCACGGTGCATCCATGAGTGAGGTGGAGCAGCTCACACTTTAGTTTCCTATAGAAATACCCATCAGTGCCTTCACTGACAAGTGCACACCACTTTTAGCTACCTGACCATTTCATCACTGCATAGTCTCTGATGCTTCTCCACTTTACAACCCCAAGAGGCATTTCTACATCCATATTATGACACTGCTCACTAAAGAAAGTACAAAAAGGTCCCAAGCCAAGGGAAGGGCTGAAAACCACTGGGTGGGAACCAGAGAGCTGCAGGAAGGAAGAGGTTTCTCAGTCGGCATGAGTTCTCTTGAATACCAAAAGCCTGTTCCTCATTGCACAATACTCTTAAGAAGCCACACAGGGAAGGAGCCACGGGGTTTTGCTTTAGAACCGTTTACATGGCAGGGCAGATGAACCAGCTGGCACCTTAGCTCAGTTACTCCTAGCCTTACTCATGGGAGGGCTGGTACGCTCTCTGTGGACGTTACATGCCAGGGATTGCTGACCACACAGGTGGTGGTGGAGGCAGCCCACAGTCTAGGGGACCACAGTTGAAAATGTGCATGCCCTGTCATCCTTAATAGGACAAGGAACCAGCGGACTCAGATAGCATCTGCTTCTGTGGCCAGTTTCATGCACTGTGTTTGTCGATGTAATACTTTCTCCTTTTACTTCCTCTGCTGACAAAACAGCGAATGGCCAGAACATCAGGGATGAAGCTGATCTCGGCGTGGTGACGACAAAGGGAATCCTGCAACTGCTTTAGGCAGAAACGAAAGGCCCCATTTCTTCAGTTAGACAGGGTGAGGCATTAGAGAGAAGGCACTGTCAGGTCCCTCCATTGATGAGACCAACGCTACACATACAGATAAGGTGACCTTGAGTTTCTTCAGGTGCACAGATTACAGAGTGATTGGGGGAGATTGATTAAGTAACAATCAAACACAAATTCAATTATTACACTGAAGCCACAAGGCCACTGTTGATATCTAAAAGAGAAACAGTTCTGATGGTGACATGGAGACAGTGAGAGTAATTGGTCATCACCTTCACACACCAGACGCTGTTATAAGGGGTTTGCGTATACTTGGCTGTATCTGTTTTCAAAATGCTCTTAGTTAATACATGATTGAATACTTGCCCACCACCTTGCCCATTTAAGGATCTGCCCAATTACAGAACTTTCAGGTGTAATATGTTTTTATTCTCGGTTTTAACATGTTTAATTGACAGTGTTTAAATGTCTTCTTCCTATTGAAATTATCTGGAAGTAGTCATATCTTTTAAAAGACCTGTCACTAATAACTAAAGAAACCGGAGCTAGAGAGATAGGCCACTTGGTAAAGTGTTTGTCATGCCAGCTTGGGAACCTGAGTCAATCCCCAGTACTCACATAAAGCTGTGCATGATGGTCAAGCTGGTCATCTCCTAGCTAGGGAGGTAGGGCTGGATGACCGGCCAGTCTCGCTGAACCAATGAGTTCCAGGATAGCGAGAGAATGTGTCTCAGAATATACCATGGTGGATGACATCTAAGGAACACATACTGGGGCCACACACTCTGGCTTCCACATATGCACGCCCATACATGACTCTAACAGTACATTTTATGTTATCTAGCCTTTCACAAAGAGTGAAGAATTCCTGAAAAGAGTGAAGGGATAAGAGTAATAAGTTTAAAATAGTAGTTATGGGCTAACAAGCTGGATCAGTGGGTAAATGTGTTTGCCGCCAGGTCTGACAACCTGAGTTTGAACCCCAGGACCCACAGGGTGGAAGGAGAGAACTGATTCCTCCAAGTGGTCCTCTGACCTCTACCTTCAGGCTGTGGCACGTGAGTGTGCATGTGCACGTACACACATGCATAGACACAAGCATAGATGGATGTGCTATACGACACCACTGAGCTAGGTGTGTAGCTCTGGGACAGAACATGTATTTAAGATGTGGGACGTTTTAAACTGAACTTGCCTCAGTCTCTGAAGTAGCTCAGATGACAGGTGTGCATGCTGTTCGGGATGGTTCACATGATTTGTCTGAGAGAGTTTTCTGTTCACTTTTTTTATGTACTAAGAAAAGAAAGGACTGAGAACTGAGCGACCTGGGTATTCTCTGTCTCTCTCAAACAAAACCCCCAAATGTAACACTGCTAATCCAAAGAAAAATTCTGGCAAAACATTTGGCAAATCAAGAAGGTTTAAGAAAAAAAAAAGGCTGAATTCATAGTCTGGTGACTGGTCCCTACTAATCCCTGGGAGCCAGCCAAGCCAGAGGACTTGGAAATATAAGCCAATGATGACTTTGAGCCCGATGCTGACCGCTGCAGACAATTTACTCAGGCATAAACGTGTTGACATTCAGAGCTCACGCATTTTGTCATCCCACTGTGCTGTAGTCTGCAAGCCTCATTGTGTCATGGTGGCATTAGGCCATTTATAATCATCTGGTTTCTCTTATGAAGCCAGAGCCAACCTGGGTCTCGCATTTCCAAAATGCAGCCCATCTCTTGGTTCTGCCTTTCTTTTCTCAATGCAACCTACTCACTAGAATAAAATGATTCTATTTTATTTCAACTAATTATTTTCCCCGTTATCCTGTCCACACACTCACGATCCTGCCAGGATTAAGGATGAATTTCTTCAGGGCTCCAGTCTTCAATTTGTAAAAGCCACTAGCTTCCTTTCATCGCCACTCTAAATGGCTAGGTTGGCTTACAAATGTCACCAATAATTTCCACAAAAACAATAGGCCTTTCAAGTAGCTCTTCCCTTAAGACAGGAAAAGGAGGGACCAACATAGGGCAGCATTCCATATCAGGATGCATCCCATAATGAAGGGATGTCACAAACCCAGCAAAATTCAAGGTTGATGTCTTTAATTCCATCGTTGTTTCTTGCAACCCACACGGAAAGATAATTTAGTTTTAAAAAAAAAATCAAAACACATCAATGTACAGCCAAATTATTCATGTCTCTCCCCGCTCCCTGCTCCCCGACCCTGCCCGAGACAGGGTTTCTCTGTGTAGTCCGTCCAGGCTGTCCTGGAACTAGCCCTATAGACCAAGATGGCCTCAAACTCAGAAATCTGCCTGCCTCTGCCTCCTGATGTTGGGATTAAAGGTGTGGGCCATCACACGTGGCCTTGTATTTTTCTTTAACAAAGGACAGAGGATCTCTTACTGAAATAGTTTTCTCGAGAAGGTGAACTTTTTAAGATCACAGGTTTTGAAGAAGATTTTAATTAAGAACAAAACAAACAAAAGAATCCCAGGAATAGGGCACACACACACACACACACACACACACACACACACACACACACACACACACACACGGCTCAGGTGATGCTAACTGGACCATTTAGTATTCCAATCAGACTCACTGGAATTTAGTATTCCAATTAGTGGTGGCAGGCACCATGAGCTAGAGGGATGCAGACATATTAGGAAAACACAGAATGCCTTAAAAGACAAGGTCTTCCATGCTGGAACAAATCCTTATATAGGGTAAAGGTCTTGAGACATTTTTTTAACAATACCTACTGGGTTTGGTTGTTGGTTCTGTTGTCGTTATTGTGGTGGTGGTGGTGGTAAGATCAAACTCAGGGCCTCTTATATGCTAGGTAGTGTCTGCCATTCAAATAATTTGGAGACAGGATGCCACGAAGTTACTCAGGCTGGCCTCGAACTTGCCTCAGTCTCCTAAGTAGCTGGGATGACAGGCGTGCTCTTCCAGATGCCCCACCCCCACCCCACCCCCAGCTGTCCTTGATGTTTCTTAGGATTTGTCTGAAAAAGTTCTCAAGTTCATCTTTTTGTATATTAAATTAAAACTGGAAAGGTCCAAGGATAAAGTGACCTGGATGGTCTTTGTCTCTCACAAACTCAGAGCAAAAAGTTGTTAATTTGTGGTGGTTGGGGGTGGGGCACGGAACTCTGGTGGAGGTCAGAGGGCAACTTTCAGGGGTTGTTTCTCTCCTCCCACTGTGGGATTCTGGGATTGAACTCACAGGTCACTGGGTCTGAGAGGCAAGCACTTTCATTTGCTGAGCCATTCTGCCAGCCAAGTCATTAACTCTTACTGTTTTCTGGAAAAAAAACAAAAAAACCCAAGAAACCCAACGTCCACAACGGTGAGTAAAAATAATTAGTGACAGGGCTAAACCCACACACAGCAGGAGTGGGCATGCCAGGCACCAGCTCCCCTCCCCACCCCCAGGCCTTCAATCTACTCTTATGATACCCTCATCATGACACACATCTGACTGCCACGCTGATCTCTACTGGAAAACTAGGGATGCTGAAGTCAGCAAGAGAAGAAGCAAAACCAACCCAGTTGGAAATGGCATGTGGCACAGGGCTCTGACTGTGGGCAGAAAAGCTCAGCCACTAGGGCATGGTGGGAACACCCCAGGGGGGACTTGGCACCTGCAGGGACAACAAATGTTCTTTTGTTAGATTGTGAGATCATCAAAGTGAATAACTCATGTGTCTGTGTGTGTACACAAATGAGCAAACACTAAGCTTGAAGAGTCATCAACTTCAGCCACACTTGTCCTTAGGTTTCTGTAACCTCTAGCTAGTAGGCAGGGGTCTACTGAGATCTAGGGGTTTCACTGCATGGACCTATCTGGCTTGTGGTGTGGTCAAAGAGTAAGAACTGTGAGTTTTTCTACTCTTTCTGCACTGATGCATTCAAGTTTTTCTCACCCTCTGCTACTGGCACTCCAGCTAACTGTGTAATAATAAAGCCCTATCAACGTTCCTGTAGAAGAAAAGTGCTGGCACATTATGAGGCTCCACAAGCAACATCAAAGGAAAAGTGCTGACAGGGTCCACAGCACACCCAGGAGCACATTAATATAGCCAGGAGACTTTGTTTAGTTTGATGATGAACTGCCCTGACACGGCGAAAGGAAACAGTCCAGGCCAGTGTTTCCCCCAGTTCTGCCCATGGTGAATCATAACAAACACAGTTATAGTCCAGTACTACACACACACACACACACACACACACACACACACACAGAGGCAATAAAAACTATGAACTAGATAAACATAAGGGGCTGGAGAGATGGCTCAGCGGTTAAGAGCACTGATTGTTCTTCCAGAGGTCCTGAATTCAAATCCCAGCAACCACATGGTGGCTCACAACCATCTGTAATGGGATCTGATGCCCTCTTCTGGTGTGCCTGAAGACAGCTACAGTGTATGCACATAAAAAAATAAGTAAATAGATAAACATAGATATCTGAAGTAAATGTGTCACATGTGTGTCTGTTTTACAGCCTTTTCTGTTACACATTGGTTAAAATCTACTAAATGCCTCCAAGTTACTCCATGGGCCTCGTGGTGTGAAATCACTACTCTGGTTTGATGGGATGAGTCAGGTGACCTGACCCTTCAGTTCTGGCAGTGTATGATTGGAAGTAAAGAACACAGGGAGAAGTGGGTCCTGCCCCTTCCTCCCTGACAGAGGTCCCTAGAGCACTGTCACTGTCCTGCTGCCTTATTCAGCTTCAAGAGTAGACAGCAGGAGCCAGCAGCTGGGAACAACCATGGATCATACACTATGGCTTTCGGGCACTGTGGCCAAAGTATTTATTTGATTTCAGATCAGAGGAAGAGTCTAGAGCAAACTAGCACTAGAGACAGCAAATAAAGGCATCCCCACAGCACAACGCAGAACTGGTGGGCAGAAGAGGAAGAACGAAATGGAACAGTGTGCCATACCTTTTTAGATCTGTTCTGGAGAGCATATCCTCTGTACCAGCCTGTGCGGGGTAAGAGAGGGGAGAGAACAGAAATCATTTTATGTTTCCTGAGAGGACAAAAAGGCATCAGCAACATACACTCACATGCTCTCTCAGCAATCCTCAGCTGGAAACCAAGAGATGACTATCAGTGAACCTAGAATAGTGGTTCTCAACCTGTGGGTGGCAAGTGCTTGGGACCCTTTAACAGGGGTCACCTAAGACCACTGGGAAACACACATATTTACATTACAGTTCATAACAATAACAAAATTACAGTTTTAAAGTAGCAATGGAGATAATTTTATGGGGGAGGGGACCATAACTTGAGAGTCCCAGCACCAGGAAGACTAAGTACCATTTGCCTTAGACTGTGACCTATCCTGTTTCTTACACAGTAAAGATCAATTTTACAGCCATATTCTCTTATTAGCCAGAAGACTTAAAATTTGCACGGAGGAGGCTGAGAGATGACTCAGCAGTTAGGAACACCTGCTGCTCCTGTGGGGGACCTGGCCTGAGCTCCCACATACTGAGATGACAGTTATGCACCATACTCCACACCAAGCTTTAATTCTTCTGTAAAGTTTCACTAAGGTATTTATATAGAGAAATTTTCTCATTTATCATGGACTACACAACTTAAGGAGTCCACAGACAAGTATAAAATGACTAAACACTTGGGTGTTGTTGTTGTTGTTGTTGTTTTTATAGCCATGGCCGCCTAAGACATCAATGTGCTCAGTGGTCATCTTGCCTCGGGAAGCCTACTGTAAACACAGTCATGTAAATAGACACAATCTGTAGTTAGAATTTCAGGCATCTGCCAGTAGGCCTCTAGAGCTCCCTCATATAAGATCAATCAGAAAATAGTCTCATACTCTGTTTTTACATGTTACAAGAAGAACATTGAGCTAATCTATTTGGGTACAGAGTAATGTTTTCACAAATTTTAAATCATCAGTGAAACTCAAAAAAATTAAAGAATTTGCTATATGTTGGAGAGGGGGTGGACAGGTGGGGCTTTGGTATGAATTATAGTCTGCATCATGGTTGAGAAAACACTGGTCTCACTTTAGGAAGCCAATGTGCAAGAAATCAAGTTAAGCTGGAATACACCGACCATTCCTCCCATGACTCAAGGGCTTACGGTCCTCTGTATTCTTGACTCTGCTAATATATGAAAAACAGTTTTGGGCAGATGGCTGGCTTCAACATCACCCTGGATCAAGGGCAGAGCAGGAGGCCACGCTGAGAAAGAGCAGGTGAGGACATTTTTACTTTTCAGGCCCTATAAAACCAAGAAGTCACAAGACAGACTGATCCACTTACCAAGAAGAAGGTAGCTTGCATGTCTATAAATGGAGTTCCACACATCACAAAATTATGCTTCCTAAACAGGTCATCTGGGGGTTGGGAGGGGGGATATCCATATAACCTTCTAAGAGCTTGTCTCTAGAATCACAGTGTATGTATAATTGCTAGGAAAAATGAACAAAATTATGATTCTAGACTTGTCCCAGTGAATACTCATTTTCTTTGGCAGCAGGGACGGTAGGCACCTAGTCAACAGCTGGGAGTTTGATGGTATTAATGTCTGTCAGAGCTCTAAGAATGCAACTACTAATGATTGCTACTAACTCCAAAGGCTATGACCATGGTGCACAGTTGTTTGCAAGCCCTATATTATAAAACTGGGTTGTAATACCAACAAGAACAGTTTTCCTATTATACCTCAACATCTAATATAAAATCATAATTAAAGAGTCTGCAGTTGTCATAGTTTGTATATGCTTGGCCCAGGGAGTGGCACTATTAGAAGGTGTGTCACTGTGGGTATGGGCTTTAAGACCCTCATCCTAGCTGCCTTGATGTCAGTACTCTGCTAGCAGCCTTCAGATGAAGATGTAGCACTCTCAGCTCCTCCTGCACCATGCCTGCCTGGATGCTGCCATGTTTCCACCTTGATAACTGGACTGACCCTCAGAACCTGTAAGCCAGCTCCAATTAAATGTCCTTATAAGAGTTCCCTTGGTCATGGTGTCTGTTCACAGCAGTAAAACCCTAACTAAGGCAGCAGTTAACCTTCAGAACACATTGCAATGCAAACAGACAGTAAAGGGTGTATCAGGAAGTAGTCCTTAGTCTCAGCAGAGAACAGGGAGAATGAAATGGCAGGTATGTTCTTAAATTATCAGGTAATTACAATGAGAACAACAGGCCAGAGGGGGAGTCTGAGCTACATTTTAATGAAATAAATCCCCCAAAAAGTAAATTACAACTACCGTGACAAAATGGGTTGGGCTTCTGGAGTAAGAAATCATTTCAGTGTCTTGAGGACTGCCTCAGTCCAGGATAAAAACATCTCCTCTCATTGGAAACTATCAAAGTTGTTAATTCCATGGGCAAACTGGCTCGGTTTATCTAGCTCTATGTAATCTTCACTGGTCAAGACTCTACCATCTGCCCACTTCATTCACTTGTCCAGGGATGGTGCTGTGTATTTTCTAGCTACCACTTAACAGTGTCCCTACCTGGTTCTTTTTCCTCTGTGGTAGTTCAACAAATATTAACTGTGGAGAAGAGTTGTTATCACATAGATTCATTAAATGAGCAGAGCTGAGAATGCAGTGCTAAGAGCATGCACTCAGGGAGCAGTGTCTGGGGACATGGGTATTTGATTAGATAAGATGATCAAAGACAGATCAGTCTAAGAAACTGAAAGGAACCAGGAGGGCAAAATGACTGGGAAACAAACTTCCCAATAGGAGCAAATCTAATGAGAAGACCATGAGGCAAGAACTCTGCCCAAAGACAGAAAAAGCTCAAAGTGAGAGAGGGTGACTGGGAGCAGGAAGCATAGGTCAGACAGGAGTGTGGGCCACCATCCCGGGCACCCATTAGACTCACCAGGGAAACTTATTTTACTTGGTTCCTGAGCAGCCAGGGTAACTTACTGATGCCTGGGTCACCTCCCCAATATTCTTCATCAAGCTCAGAATTAGTGCTTCTCAAAGGATCCCTGGTGACACTGAATAATTGGCAAAAGTGTCACCCCAGGCAAAAGTATCAAATACCGTGTGAAACCTGAGCCTTAGCCTAAGTACAACAGCAAGGAGGAGGAGAGAAGAATGCTTAACATCATCATGTCCTGTGCAAAACAACAAAAACAAAAACAAAAACCAGACAAACAAAAAAAATTGTTCTGGATGCTACACAGGAATGGACGAAGGGAGGTGAGAAGCAGCAGAAGCAGGGAGGAGACTCGTGGGTACACTGAAAAAAGGGGAAGCAATGAGAAGATGACCAAGGCTATATTTAGAAACAGCTAGAATTGCTCATGGATTCACTAGCAATGGGCAAACAGGGAGGAAGAAAGGGTGTTCGGCTCCTGGGCCTATGCAAGTGATGCATAGAGGTTTCCTACCCTACGATATGGGAAGATTTAAACAGGGAAAGCCTTGGAGAATGGTAGAAGGCACAGGCAGCATACCCTGACCCTTAGGCTTCCCTTCCTGAGCAACTGAGTCCTATAGGTATGACGTGGAACTCTAGCTATGTGTAATGGGGGACGGGAAATCAGAGGGGTCAGACCGGCATGGCAGCTCAGAGCCCAAGTAGGATCACAATGATGAGCATCATTTAATGGTGACCTTGTCACTGAGAGGGAATTGTCTCTGTCAAATACCAGGATATGAAACAAAGGTCAGCCCAGAGAGAATCAGGATGAGAGGGATTAAATCTAGCAAAAAAATGTGACCAGGACCCTGCCTTTTACCACCAGAACCACAGAGGCACAGTAATCCAAACAACATGTGTTAGAAATGAATGGCTAGGGGCTGGGGTTTAGCTCAGCGGGCGAGCTTACCTAGGAAGCAAGGCCCTGGGTTCGATCCCCAGCTCCCGAAAAAAAAAAGAACCAAAAAAAAAAAAAAAAAAAGAAATGAATGGCTATAATGGACCTACCTATATTGGGTTACCAAAATCGGTGAGGCATATATGAGGGGCTAGGTTGTGATCTTCCATAGCAACAGGTTAGTTAATGGGGTGGAAGATGGAAATGCTACTTCTTAGTTGGATAAAAGACTAGAAAGAGTTCTTTGGAAAGAACTGAAATGTCTCAGAAATGAGGAGGAGTTAGAAAGAACTGATGGTTTTCATTACAGACTAGTAAAAATAACTAGGGACAGAGACATGGCTCGGCGTTTAGGTTACAGCGCCTGCCAACAAGTCTGATGACCTCAGTTCAATCTCTAGAACCCACATGATGGAAGGAGGGAACACACTCTGGCATCTTGGCCCCTTACCATCACATACATGCTGGGACACATGCATGCCTAGACAAATAGAGAGGCAGGAGGACAGGCAAGCAGGCAGGCAGGCAGGCAGGCAGGCAGACAGACAGATAGACAGACAGATACACGCAATTTAAAATATAATTTAAAACTTTCTAAGGGGCTGGGGATTTAGCTCAGTGGTAGAGCGCTTACCTAGGAAGCGCAAGACCCTGGGTTCGGTCCCCAGCTCCGAAAAAAAGAACAACAACAACAAAAAAAGAACAAAAAAAAAAAACTTTCTAAATGTTTAAAGTTATATGTCTTTACAACTGGTATAATTTTCAACTGACAAAAATATGGATAACTGCAGGCAAAGGTAAAATTAAAACAACAGGTAACAAGTCTATTTTTATAGTGTGGAGCTGACTGAAGAGGGAGATAAGACAATGTGTATAGGGAAGCTGGGGGTGGGAGGGGTCCTAAGATGGTGTGGAGGTTTGAACACGAATGCCCCCATAGCTCATGAGTTTGAATGTTTCGATTTGCAGTTAGTTGACTATTTGGGCAGGATTAGGAGGTGTGGTCTTGTTGGAGGAAATGTATCACTGAGAGTGGGCTTTGAGGTTTCAAAAGCCCATGCCTGGGCCAGTCAGTCTCAGTCTGTGAATGTGTCTGTCTGTCTCTCTGTCTTTATCTCTGTGTGTCTGTCTCTGTGTCTCTCCCTTCCTCCCTCCCTCCAACTTGTGGATGAGATGTCAGCCCTCAGCCACTGCTCCAGGGCCTGCCTGCTCCCTGTCATGATGGCCATGGACTTACCCACTTAAATTACAAGCAAGTCCCCAGTTCAACGGGGTTTCACCTCCGCCCCCCCCCCAATTAAGTTGCTTTGGCAAAGATATCTCATGACAACAATGGAATGAGTAACTAAGACAAGTAGATTAATTCTGCTTGCATTTCCTGTTGACATGCACTTGTCAAAACTCATTGAATTATATCTTAAATCTAGTGAGTGTTACGGAATTATACCTTTCATTTTAAAAGATACAATTAGATACCACCATATACCCACTAGAATGACTATGGTCAAAAAGACTGACTGTGCCCACAGTTAGCAAGGGTTAGGAGTAACTGGGCCCTTGTGCTTGCTGGTTCTGTCAGCCTGATACAAATCTAGACCTATCTGAGAAGAGAGAATCTTAAGTGAAAAGAGTATCTCTGTAAGATTGGCCCATGGGCAAACCCCTGTGAAATTTTCATGAGGGTGAGCTCAGCTCACTGTGGGTGGTGCCACCCCTGGGCAGGCGGTTCCAAGTTGTGTAAGAAAACAGGCTGCAAAATCCTGTAAACAGTGTTCCTCCATGGCCTCTACAGCGTTCCAGCCACCAAGTCCCTGCCTTGAGTTTCTCTCCTGACTTTTCTTCCACGATGGACAGTGGTGTCTTAACAGAAGATGACATAAATCCTTCCCTCCCCAAGCTGCTTTGGGTCATGGAGTTTGATCACAACATAAACCCCCAACTACAACAATTCTCTTTAACCATGTTGATAATTTCTTTTAAAGTTACACATATCCTACCCTTAGTAATACTCCTATGCCTAGGAATTTACTCAAGGTAAATGGGAACTTACACTTGGAAGAATGCTTTACAAGAACCCTTACTGATTCTTTAATTCTTTCAAGCTGAAGGCGGAATTCAATGAAAGGCACACACAGCAATGTCTAAATGAACAAACCACGGCACGTTTCTGTAACGAGTACTACTCAACAAGACCTAAAAGTTCCCTAGGTAAAACCTTATGAGTGAGTGAAGGAATCCAAACAACTGACATGTATAACGCCACTAACACAGGGTTGGCTAGCAGGTAGAAATAATAATTAGGGGTTGGGATTTAGCTCAGTGGTAGAGCGCTTGCCTAGGAAGCGAGGCCCTGTTCGATCCCAGCTCCGGAAAAAAAAAGAACCAAAAAACCCAAAAAAAAACAAAAACAAAAAAAAAAAAAACAAAAAAAAATAATAATTGGTAATGAGATAAGAACCAATTGGTTGGGGTATTATATGTAAGAGAGAAGCTCGGGACCCTTGGGATGAGGTATACAGGCTTTGTCATCTGATAAGACCTATTCTACTGTGTATCTAGGTGCATTTTGCAGCATATAAATTTTGCCCTGGTATCTGATGTCTTTAGAGGAAAGAGAAAGGAAGAAAAAATTATCTAGTGAGAACTACTCTATGAACTAATCACTCATATGTGGTTGAGAACTTTTATTTGCCACCGCCTCTAAAATGAGTTTGAGTCGGGTATGAAAAATAAGACACCTTTCTCTGTCACTTTTGCCTTGTGTCTCATCAATGACATTATCCATCCTAGTTACTCCCACATGCTCCCAGATTGATTTCGAATGAGTTTGTACTATTCTAGATGTTCCAGTGCGGACCGCAATTCGTTTATTCTATCAGCATGTTAGGAAACCAAGACATGGGGTCTTTCCCCTGCCCTCCTTTTTACTTTATAATGCAAAGGAGGAAAACCAAGAGAGCTCACAGTTACACAGAAACAACATTTCAAGCAGGGATTCACATCAAGAAGGAATAAAAGCCTATGAGCGGACGGAAAGCTGACTTCAGCAGATGAAGGAAAGTGTGGTTGAAAGGATCTCTGAGGAGACCCATCAGGGCTGAGGTTTATACTGCTCATGTGGCCGTTCATTCATTATACATAAAACGCTTCTTGAAGTGGATGCATCATCTTTAAGGAGGAAGGGAACAGATCCATAAACAAGCAACCAAATACAAAGGGTCTTTTAATGGAACTGATGGGAGACTCTGGTTCACAAAAGAGCGTGTTATTAATGTGCTCCAGACTCAGGCAATTACTGGGGAATGCTGAAGACATTTCGGGCATCGAAGAATGGTTCAATGTGTGACTTACAGAATGTTCCTCACAAGCACCATCACAAGATAAGCGTGCTCTCCTGCTCATGCACATATAAAACATCAATAAATTATGTTTATCCTCTCAGAAATGAAAAGCCAGGAAACAGGGAGGGAGCTGCTGTTTATAGCGTCCACATGACACAGGGGGGCAGAGAGGAGGCAGCAGCCACACAGGAGGAGCAGGTGCTAAATCCTGTTGTTTTTCCTTTAACTGTCTCAGGCTAGCTAGCTTAATTAGGGGCCAGAGTCAAAGGTTGCACCCCTGTGGACCAGGTAAACATGTCAGTTTCCAGAGTCAGAACCCAGTGAGCTACCCTTCAAAAACAGAGACCTCCCTGAACCTCTGGGGATCCTGAGCCAGCTGGGTGCCAGCCCTCACAGGATGGAGAAAGTCTCAGTATGAAATCGCTCATTACAGAGGACAGTGGTCCACCTTCGTCCTTGGGGAGCGTCCCTGCTGCCTCCCAGTACCCTGAGTCTCAGCTGTTTACATGGAAAGGCACAGGGCTTTCACGAATAAGCTGCAAAGTTAAAAAAAAATTCAAAGGATGTAATAATAATACCAGAGGTCAATGCCATTCTGTTGCTTCTTTGCTCAGGATAAATCCATCAGCCTTTTGATAAGCAAGGACGACAATGGAAGCTTGAGTTTGAAGGATTCAAAGCACCTGAAAGCTAACAGCTACATAAAAATAAATATGCAATCTGCATAGGTAACACAGGGTTGTTTGTTTGTTTGTTTGTTTTCCCCTTACATCAAGCTGCCACCATGCCTTGCTGTGAGGACAGCAAACTGGACACTCAGAACTCAGTCTTTCAGATGAGGCAACCTTAGTCCTGGACCTGATCAACATGAGAAATACACATGCTATCTGATCAAGAAACACTATTGCTTTCTACTTTAATTCCATTTTTGTTTTGAGACAGGGCATCATTTAGCTTAGGCTGGCTTAAAACTTGATATGTAGCCTAGGATAGCCCCGAACTCCTGAGCGTCCTGCTTTGGCTTCCTGGAATTGCAGGCATGCTCCGTCAAACCCAGCTTCAACTTTCTTCTTTTAATTTAATTTAGTTAATTAAATTTGTTTTGACAATTTCATGCATGGATATAATGGATCACTTTTGCTCACTTTTTACTTTTTATCATTTTTAATTATATATGTGTTGTGTGTACATGTAGGTCTATGAATGTGAATACAGGGGTCCAAAGGTCAGAGGCATTAGTTCCCTTGTAGCTGCACTTCCATTTCTGAAGCCACCTGATGTGGGTACCCAGAAGCAAACGTGTATCCTCTGGAAGAGCAGTAAGTGTTTTAAGCCACCGAGCCATCTCTTTAGCCTCTTCAACATTTATTTTAAAGTTAAAAAGAATTCTTGTTTGCAGAGCCTGGCATGCATCAGACACTCAGGAAACATCTGGTGGTTATGTTAACGACAACACAAAGTCTCTTTGGCCTCGGTTAAACTATTGGAAGGAGTGTGAAATAAAGTCTGTACCTGCAAACCACACAAATGTAATGTGAGAGTGGGTAGAGCTGGCAGGACTGTCAGCGACAAAGTCTTGCTTCCCTCACTAATAGAACATGCTGGGCTCTGGAAGTCACTACCAGTCTAATACCATAAAGCATCACTCTCTTAAAAGCCATTCTTCAATAAGATCGCATTCACACACACCCTTGCTTTTATGGCCATTCCAGTATAAACTGTAACTCTGGCTATAAACACCAAGAAGATTTTTTTTTCTGCTTACCTAGAACAGAGGGTAATGGAAATCAGAAATCTCTATTTTCTACTAAAAGTAACTCCATAGACAAGCAGAGAGATCTGCTCCAGATGTTAGGATACCTCCAGAAGGAGAGCCAAGTCACAGTGAACAGACAAAAGGTGACACATCCAAATGTGTCCAGTGTCAGAAAAGGGACATGCCTTGCCTTGGGGGCCATCACAGAACTGTTCCAGGTGGATCAACGTGTTCACTCTGATTTCCATGTCCTTAATCCTTAAGTGAATCTTGGTCCACTTGGGGACCCGCTCTGTACAAATCATTTTTTTCTTTTTTTACAAAAGGCGAACGGCCCGGCAATCAAGGGCACGGGCAGAGTACCAGGAGCTTGTCCTACTACTCCGTGCCTCTTTCCCATCCCTTGATCTAGGCAACATCCCTGGAGAGCAAAATCAGCTGGGCAGGTTGCTGCTGGGAGCATCCCTTTGAGGCATTCCAGAAACTTCTTTTGTTTCCAGGTTCTCTTGTCTCTGTAGATTCACAGGCAACTGCCCAAATGGGTCAATGCCAAGTCCTTGTGCATGGTGGCGAATGGAATGAGGGTACTACTCAGGAAAGAGTTGTAAATTCTCCATCAGAAGGCTGGACAGACACCTGTGTCCAAATAACATATGTTAGGATGTATTTCAGGAGCATATTCAAACCATATCTTGAAAGAAAAAATAGAAGGCATTCTCCATTGTAGAAGGCTTCATCTAAAGGCTGGGGGATAGCTCAGTTAGTAAAGTCCTTCCCACACAAGCATGATGACCTAAGATCCCTCCTGAGCATCCATGTGAAATGCTGGCAGTGTACCAGTGTACACTTATACTATCAACACTGGCAGAAGACAGGAGGTAGCCAGCCAGCCAGCCCACCAGCCAGCTTAGCCTAACTGGTTAGTCTCATATCCCAGCGGATATCCTGTCTCAACAAAGGTGGGCATTGATAGAAGTTGCCGCCTTCTTTCAAATGTATGTGTGCAATTATACCTCCCCCCGCCACATACCACATGCTTCTCCACATGCACACACACACCCACACCCAACCCACACTTGAAATCCACGTTCGTTCTGAGAGAAGACATTTCAATGGCTCTAACATCTAATTAAGGTCTCTCTCTCCTAAACACACTCCTACTACCACACGCTGTCTTTATAAAAACACAGTTCAGGAAAGGATGTTCCCAGAGGTGTGATTGATGACAAGCTGCACTGAGGATAAAGGTCAAGCAGATGTGGGAATCGACCACGCCTGCATGCACCCTCATCAAAACACCATAATGCCTGACCTGCTTCTCAAGCCATAGCCAAAAGTGTGCATGGAGAGCTTGTCGTCAGATTCCAAGCTGCTGGGCTCAGTGCCATTTATTTGGAAAGGCAGCTGTTTCTATGACTAGGTCACGGTGACAGTGTGGATTAAGAATTATAACAAACCTCCCAGGATCTTGACAAAGATGGCAATAGAAGTGTTACAGATATATGGAGGAATCTAATGCACCTTTCATCTAGTAAATTTGAAGCACGTGTGTGTGTGTGTGTGTGTGTGTGTGTGTGTGTGTGTATGCACTCATGCTTTTTGTTGTACAAATTGAACATTCCTTTAAAAAATCCAAAATGCAAGGCTCTAAAATTCAAAACTTGTTGGACTCTAGAATGAAGTCATAAGTAAAAAAAATTACACTCCAGACCATGGGACAGGTTCCACTCAAAAGGTAGATACACTAAAAGAAATACTCTATAAAATTACCTTCAGGTTTTGTGTAAAAGGTATATATGACACACAAATGAATTTTGTGTTCTCAATTGGGTTCCCAGAATGTTTTATGATATGTATGTAGTATGGAAATAAAACAAAAAATTAAAGCAAAATCCTCTGCTTCTAAGAGTTCTAGCTAAAGGACGCTCAGCCTGCATATGAGAACGGACTTTCTGATTTGGGTGGCGTTACACTGGCCTTGTTCCATACAAAAGTGACATGTAAAGAAAGGGAAGCCTTGAATGTCCACCCTTCTTACTCCTTTCAAAGTTCCAGGGCTGCCCCCGTCCCTAACTCCTGTCCAAATATTTATGTTAGCTCTGAGTCTTTAAAACTTACTTTGAATACAGAGCTTCACTCTGTGATTGCCTCTCAGAGTCCAGAACACCTTTGAGACATCATTTTACTTGGCGATCTTAGAGTCCCTACTAATATCAGCCATCTGTGCTCCTGAGAACGTGAATGGTTTATAGAACCAATAAATAGTCAATCAATGGATATGAACTCGGCACAGAAAGCCAAGGCCAGAAGTACAGCAGGTCCTGGGCTCGAAGCCATGTATAGTCACATAGATTAATTACAGGAAAGAAACACTCTGTGGTGACTAGAAGCTGACACCTTACGCTTATAATGTACTACTCATATTTTTCAATGCACTGCTCTCTAATTGATCACTTCCAAGTCAATGAGTCGCTGGAACATTTGAGACACTGTGACAGCTGAAGAGCCTTGTCCAGGGACACTTAACTCAGCCGAGAGTGAACTCCCTAATCTAACACAGTCTTCCATCGGTCTCTTCCCTCTGTGCTCTCAGCAACATCACCGTCTTCTCCCCATAGTGAGCGTCTGGCTATTTTTGTATTTACTTTCTTGTCTTCTCTGTCTGTCTAGGCAAACACTACAAGAGGCAGCAGCTGGCTGGTTTATCATTCATTGGACCAGAGGTGACATCTCCTGTGCTTAAATGTACTGGGCACATGGTAGGTGTGGAGCAGGTGTGGCTAAAAATTACAAGGTGACTGTAGCTGAGGGCCCAGTGTCTCTGTCCACATTCTCACAGATCTGGGGCAGAAAAGAACATTTATGGGGGAGGATGCGTGCTTTGTACCTTCCAGGGTCTAAGAAGCAAAGCAGCAGCACCAACGATAGGCAGACAGGTGCCGAAGAGGAGGGACAAGGGGCATTGGCTTCAGCTAGCATTCTCTTCTCTCACAGTCTCTGAAGACAGACAGCTCGGGGAACTACAAACGAGAAGCAGTGCGCTGCCTCTCTACCAACTCCCTTCCTTCTTTCTCCTTTAAGTAACATATTAAGCTGGGGTCAGGGGTGGTCCCAAGATCCAGGGGACAATTGAGAGTGGCTCTCTCATTAAAGACTGAAGTCTAAAGTCAAAGATTAAGCAGTCTTGGAGTGTCTCGAACATTTAAATACAGAGTCAGAATATAAGAACAGAGCAGTCATGGCTCCTGGTGTCTGCCTAAGGGAAACCAACACACACATCCTCACAAAACTGGCCTGTGAGAGTTCACAGCAGCAGCATGGTTGAAAGATCTAAACAGCTCCGATATATCCATCTGATCATCTGATGATGTGTGGATGAGCTGTGGTGTGTCCATGCATTGGTGCTAACTGAAAGAAAAGGAAATGGAGTACTAATGCTTGCTATAATGTGCAGAAACCCTGAAAACACTGCACTAGTCAGAAGAAGTCAGCCACAAAGCCCCCCCACACACTGCTTGGCTGCATTACTATGAAAGTCTAGCACAAACAAACTCACAGAAGCAGAAAGCAGGTATGTGTTTGCCTAAAGCCAGGCAAATGCCTGACAAGTGGCGGGGATGGGAGTAATGAAAGTAGACCGTGATTGGCAGTTGCTCAACTCCCTGTATAGTAACGCTTAGTAAATAACCCCGGAATCGTAGACTGTGTGTTGGCAAACTGTGTGGCGTTCGAGTTGAATCTTAATAATGCTTCTGTTTCTGATTAAAAACAAAAGCATATGCACTAAGCAAATCCTCGTGCGGCTGTAGAGGGCAGCAGATCTCTTACCTCACCTGCATTCATTCCAGGCTTTTGCTGAGGGCCTACAGCATGTCAGAAGCTATGCTGAGCACCTGGAGGTTAAGCAGGAGACAGCTGTGACTCTGCTCTTGGGGACTAACTCGTGGAACCAGCTGGCAGGAAGCAGCCATGGAGAGTCCTCAGTGGCATTCTGTTGTGGGTTGTGGGCTGAAAAATGTCTGGGAGGACTCAGCTCCATGCCAGAACAGCACACAGATATCAGGTATGCTTGTCTCAAAGGTGGGGTAGGGCAGAATGAAGAGAGGGAGAGTCCCCACATCACCAACAGGAAGCTGCAAGATATAAAGCCCCGGAGGCCAAGAAATGGTGCCAGCCTTGCCCTGGCATTCTCTCTGGCAGCACCATGGGCGTTTCCATTCTGTTTATTTGTTTAAAAGGAAGATGGGAGCAGGGAGGGGGAACACACACAAGTCATTGCTCGGCATTTCCTGCAGGTCTTATGTTTGCAAAGCACTCCTGCCCTGGAGTCTTCAACTGCCTGAAGTAAAAAAGGAATTCAAGACTCAAGCCAAGAACTCAAAGTACTAAGATACAAGAGCCTTCCCCTGAGTGTTGGACACGGCAGGCACTGTTAAAAAACGAATCCAGTAAAAGAAACGATATTGGGAAAAGAAAAATCCGATGTCAAAATCCGTGTGAAACTGACATGTCACTTGGAGGTTACTCACTCTCTATGTGTTCTGTTTCCTCACTTGCACCAGGACACAGGTCCACTTTGAAAACCCAGTAGGTGACATCCTTCTCCAAGAGCCCAGCATTCTGCGACTGACATTCAAATGCTCCATGGTAACAAGTACAAGAGTTCTTCTTGCTGGCTGGGCCTGACCATCCCCATCATGCAATGCCAATGAGGCTTTCTGTGTGGTGCTCACCGCATGCAGCACTTCCTGTAGGCACACTGGACAGAGCTGCAATACACTAGGAGCACCTTGGGCTGGGATTTGGAGGCTCAGTTACACAGGATTGGAAACAGATGGGATTTCTGTGTCCGTTTCATGTAAGTACCCCATGAACATCCCTAATCCAAAACTCCAAATTCCAAAACGCTCCGAGAGTCGACATGTTCTGAGCACAGGCATGATCTCACAGGTATGATCTCACAGGTGGACTACATGCAATAGTAAAATTATTTAGAACACTGTATAAAATTATCTCCAGGCTATGTGCAGAAGACATATGTGGGAAAAAAGGAGATGAATTTACAGCTAGGTACTACGAAGTATTTCACTATGCATATTCCAAAATCCAGAACAGTCTGAAAGCATAGACTTCCAGTCCCAAGCACTCTGGATAGGAGATCCACCAGACAAAGTATTAAGAGTGAATGTACTCAAAACCACTACTAATACAGACTCTGTGAGAACAGCGTGCTTCAAATAGCTACCACAAAATATATTAGAGCCACATTAAAAACTTTCCAAACCAACCTCTTTTGAGAAAACAATCTTAAGAATGCATTTTGGGGGTGGTATTAACTTTATGTCACATCAACATCAATACTCTATTCATCTCTGATGTGATCTATAGGGCAAATAGGAAGCCCTCCCCCTCCTCACCGCCCTCAACACACACACACACACACACACACACACACAGACACCCCACAAAGAGAGAGAGACACAGAGACGAAAGAGTTTTCTAGTAAAGAGGGAAGAATTTCCACCCAGAACTTGTGGTGGCTTCTTGCCTGGGGCATTTGCTGATGTAAGAAAGGATGCTGGAGTGGCTTAAAGTAGCATTTCTAAGGACCTTATGGGGCCAGCAGGACAAAAATTAGAGAGCTGAGCCTCACAATGAGTTGGCTGTCATTTCAGTAAGGCATAAAGCTTTAGCATGGGTGAAGACAGTGATAAAAGGCTTAATAAGCAGGGCTTCAAATGAGATGGTTAGCACAATTCTAAAACAGTAGGCATATATATGGTAAAAACAGGTTTGAGACTGTATAGAGCGAAAAGATTCCCATCTCTACAGAGACAGAAACTACAATCATGGTGAAGAACTCAACACAGTAACCAAACAAGGCAGACAAAAAGTTAGCACCCAGCAGCCTGAAAAACAGGTACAAGTAATCTGGATCCAAATGTCACCATGGAACTTATTTCTCAACGATCCTTAAGCATACATTTCTTTAAGCCCAGGTGGAAGGTATCAAAGTTGAATGTGTGCTTTTTACTTGCACAGTGGAAAAGTATGTCCACAAACACCACAGTATTTGCTTACCTGCCCCTCTAACAAAGGACTGATCTAGTAAGGTCTAAGGGGACTAATGGTTTCCAGACACAAGAGTCCTGAAACATGTACATCAGGTGTCATAAGCAGAGCCCTAACGCAGAACCAATGGCTAGTGAGGTCCGAGGGTGATAGTTAAAGCAGGAACACAGCTGGAAGAGTCCACATGGCCCTCCCCGTCTACTTGTGGCCCATGGGAGCCTAACAGCTACAGTGGAGCTGTATGGAACGGAAAGCAAAGCCTGGTGTAAGGACCCATGACAGCAGCGCCCCGTGCAAGCCGGCAGATGAACTTGCTTCATCATTGCCAAATCCTGCTTCCGTTTCCCCTAGGCTTCCCATCTTTCCCTCTTCTTGAATCAACCAGTCTTAACCTGGCGATCTGCACAGGCTTGTAGGCGACACTGTCCCAGAATTTACCAATGCAGAGTGTCTTTCCCAATAAGCTTGGCTCTGAGGGGGAAAAAAAAAATCTTCCTAGCTTCCTGTCACCATCTCTTAATCCTAACTTTCACTGGGTTGCAATAAACTGGGCTCAAAAGTTTGTTCTCTGCCTTGCTCTGGAGCCTTAGTGGCTTGGATATACTTTTGTTGTTCCAGGGTTTGGGACTAGAGATGTGGATTCCTGGAGGAGGTCTCCTAGGATGGGAGGTAGATGCAGGCATGCTCTGTGCTTTGCACAGTGTTAAGAATTGCTCTGGTTGGACAGAACCGCTTCCCAAGCCTAAGCTAACTGGAGGAAACAGACACACACAAGCAGGACCTGCCGTGATAGTCCTGACCTAATTCTCTCAGAGAGTCTCGGTACTACCACAAAGCCCTGCCCTCATTCTCCCCCAACCTGGAAATGCTAGGCACCAAATAGAAAAAGACAGCCCCGAAATGGCGATGCTTCCTGCCATCTACCACAGGCCTGATGCTCTGAGTGTGTGTGTCTCCCTAGCCACCTCTGCAGTTAACTCTTCTGCATCCAGTAGCAAAAATCTTGATTCTGGTGTCTGGGCATACCCACATTCCCATGAGCTGGCTGTGTTGAAAAATACCCTCTGTACAGGACTGTGTGACCTTAGGTACTTCCCAGGCTTTCAGGATTGGCCCCGCAGCAGGAAGAGTAGAGCACAGGGATCCTAACACTAAGTGCTTCGTCACTAACGACCTCCTATTGATTCTTTGTGGGCCCCGCCCAGCAGGAGGCCGCTGCACTCACCCTCATACATCTCCAGGATGTGGACGGTGTCGCCGATCTGCAAGGACAGTTCCACGTCTTGAGATGCATTGTAGTTATAAATTGCTGTGAATGAAGAAAAAAAGGGGAGGGGAGATTAGAAGCCACACACGTTTAAAAGTTACTGCCCGATAAATTCGTTCTAGCTCGCTTCTCTGCTATCAGGATAAAATCCTGACCAAGTTTACAATCCACCTTCTGGAGGAGCCAAGGCGGGAGCTCAAGGCAGGAACCTGGGAGCAGGAATTGAAGTAGAAACCATGAAGGAACATTGCTTACTAGCTTGCTTCTCCTGGTTTGCTCAGTTACTCTACTTATACGGCCCAGGCCTACCAGCCTAGGGATGGTACTACCCACAATGGGCTACCCTCCACCAACCAACGAGTTCCCAGACCAAACAAATGCAGAATTCATCAGCTTAGGTTCCCTCTTTCCAGGTCTGTCCAGTTAACCCCCAACACTATCCATTCCAGTACTGAACAAGGCAGCACATCTGCTGGATGATTTCATGCCATCCACTGTATGGGAAACATTAAACCGAGCTGTATGTCCTCCAACATGCTGACTGGTTGCCTAATACACACCACATCCTGTGTCAGATAAAAAAACATAGATGTCGCCTCTGTTCCTAGGAAACATGATAGTCTAGTGGGAGGAAGAAAGATATCAAATGTACAATCCGGATCCCAGAAATAACTCTTTAGTTAGACTTGGGACAACACTACCAAAGAATCCAGGCTAAAGAATACAATGAGAACTTCTGTAGGTCAGTCCCCTTGTCCATGAGACAACAGCCAACGTGAAACTCATTCAAACTTATGGTCTTTTAGGGCACAGGGGGAGTGGTCTCTTGGCTTCCCTGACGTGGTGCTCAGCAGTGACTTGAATGCATTTGAGTGACATCTGCCTCTAGTAACGGAGTGATAAAGGTCACAATGCAGGGATGGCACCTTGTCCCAGGCCTCATACTGTAGTGACCCTAGTACTCCATAATTCCGAGGACCATGTTAAGTCCCCAGAACAGAAAGCAGCAGACTAAACCATGACTAAACTGGGGAGGAAGAGGCCAGAGCTTTACATAGGTGTTTTACCATAACTCCACAGGAGTGACTAAGAAGCATATGGAAACACGTTCAGTGATATTAGTCATGAGGGGAATGCAATTCAAACCCGCCATCAGATGCCACACACACCCCCTAGAACGACTGCATTTAAAAGGATGTTTGCCAAGACAACACAGCAGCTGGAACTTACAACCTTGGCTGGCAGGGCTGCAAAATGGGAGCCCCTTTAGAAACAAGACAGGCAGTTTCTTAAAACTTAAATAAACTTACAAATTTATTTAAATTTGTCTAAATTTAATTTATTTTTATTTTTAATAAAAAATTAAATTTACAAGTTACTTAATAATTAAATTTAAATTAAGAGTAGATTAGACTCAGCAAATCCACTCCTAGGAGAATGACAGAAAGAAGAAAAACTACATCGCACCTACACAATACCCTTAGCTCAATGTTGGTAGCTGCTGCTTGGGGAAGAGATTTCCAAACCAATCTCCAGGAGCTGTGTGTGCTGCTTCATCAGGCAAATGGAGCTGAGGATCCTTAGTTACTTAGGGTGTTTTTTTACAAGTTGAAGAAAGATGAGAACGCATGGAAGCTGAGATTTGCTGTGACCTAACTAATTGGAACGGCCAGCCACCACTGGGAGCCAGCAGTGGCATGGGCTAGACTCTCCTGGGAGTCTCCAGGGGCATGCAGACCAGTCCACACCTTCATTTCAGAACTTTGGGCTCCAGAACTTGAGATAACACATTCCTGTTGTTTCGAGCCATTGAATATGCCACCATTAGTTACAGCAGCCACTGGAACCCAACGTGGCTATGCTGTACACAACAGTAAACAAGATGAAACACCTCAGCTACGGCTGGGTACACAAACTATGTATGGTAGCATGTGCTGTGATGTCTGCACCAGGTAGACTGTACAACCCCATCCTGTGAGGAGAGGAAAACTCAGTGCTACTCAGTCTGTTACAAACCGTGGTGTGGCCCAGACACAGCCTAAGCATGCCCTCTCCTATACTGTTACCCAAGATGACTGACTGACCTAAAATGATGTAGGTGCTAGCAGGCAACACCTACATTGCGTCACTTAAGAAACACGGCCTGTAAAGTTTCTGCCCCATCAACATGAGGACCTGACATTGGAACCCCAGCACTCATCTTCAATGCCTGGTGTGGGCACAAGTGCACCTTGCATAGGGTACGTGAAGGCAGGAGGATTCCTGGGGCTCACTAGTCAGCCAGTCTAGCCAGTCATGAGCTCCAGGTTCAGTGAGAGAACGAACCTGTCTCAGAAAATAAAGCGGAGAGCAATGAAACAAGACATCTAATGTCGATTTCCGCCCTCCACACACATTTATCCTATATGCCTGCACATGCATGTACACATGAACACATACACTATACACATACATATATACACATGCACACACACATGCACACCCAAAAAGAGAAAACGAGAACAAAAAAAATACCAACACATATTCAATGGACACGGTATCTCTTCCAAATAGTTCTGATCTGAAGTGAATCACACCTTGTTAAACAACATTGAGTCCCCATCCCACCACTGACCGTATCGTCTGGTCATTTATTTTGTATCACAGACTGTCCTAGAGAGTAACAAACACAGCGATGTGGCTCCTGAGCCCTGGTTAAAACAGATGGAGGGCTGGTGGTAATTCAGTGCAATGGAATACTATACAGCAACAGAGAAGAATGTATACAGACACGCCACAACCTGGGTAACCGCAAAGTACGCTAAGCAAAAGAAGACATACATCCCGTTTGTCTCTGGAATGTTCAGAACATGATGATCTGTCAGGCATTACAGCAAATGATGGGCTGCTCTAGCTGGGTATGAGAACGGACACTGAGCAACCTATCCATTCAGGGACTTCTTAGGGCGGTGGACACACCCCAGACTGAACTGTGGCGATAGTTAAATGGTTCCATCATTACTTAATAACATCACTAGACCGGGGGCTGGGAGGAAAGCTCAGTGGTTAAGAGCTCTTACTGCTGTCGTAGAGGACCTGGGTTCAGTTCCCAGCACCGATACCCACATCAAGCATCAGGGGACTTAACACTGTCTTCTAGCCAGATACCTGCTCAGAAGTGGTACACATAAATTCACACAGACACACAGACACACACAAACAAATAAACATTTCAAAAACCCATTAGGCATTGAAAATACATGGATGTGACCGTCTATATATTATGCTTCAGAGAAATGTTCTTTAAATATATTTCTTGTCTTTATTAATGGGTAATCCATATCCGCGTGAGAAAAAAGTACGAATGTGGGAGATTCAGCTATAAACAAGGAATTCACTGTAGGAGTCATTTCGACAAGTCTGAAGAGCAGGATGGCCATCCTCATATCCTACCCAGTTACGGAAGAAAGGTGTCTCATCCCTGCCTGTGGTGGGCACATCCTGTTCTCCTCTCCCTGGGCTTAGCCCGGCTCCTGTCAGAGTAAACTTGTCAGTGACAGAAGAGGATGAGCACACCACTGGGCTCCTCTCACAAGTGGCCTCTCCTTTATGAAGGAGGTCACAGTTCCAAACTGTGTCCTTCTGCAGGGCACTTGGAGAAGTACCCTAGCAGTCATTTTCTATTGCACTTTCAGAGTAGCCTGTGGTTTTTGAATAAGGACTGGCTGGGGAAGTGGGTTAGGAGAAATGACACAGAACGCAGGAGGAGCGAGTTCAGGCCTCCCAGGGCCTGTTGGTGTGTCCCCAGCCTCCAGCTGCTGCAATTGCACAACAGCTCAACTCCATCTGACTGCTATAGCTTGCTCCAAGGGTTTACCCTTGAAGCATGTGGTGGGTTTTCTACAGAAAACATGGCTCTTAGATTCCTGACACCACCTAGACTCCATTCACAGCTATCCACTGAAATGCTTCTTCCTGTCACCCCTCCCCCACGGAAACAGGAAGTAGGGAGGCCACTTTGTCACAAGCTGGGTAATGACCATCTTCATTCTTCCTGATTCTTAGTCATGGGAAAGCAAGCAGAGGATCTCAAAGGCAGTCTACTGCTGTCGGCTCCAGGTAAAAGCACCTGCCCAGGATGGCTGGAAACACAGGCATGCATATTTACACATAAACATGCATGTTCACATGTACACGCGCACGCACACACACAGGAATGAACCTAACCGCACACACAGGCACAAAGACAGACACATGCTCATGCATGTACACACGAGTGCGCACACACACACACACACACACACACACACACACACACACAAAGAGTAGCAATCTCCAAACATTCCAGTCTTTTTTTTTTTTAAGACTTATTCATTTATTATATATAAGTACACTGTAGCTGTCTTCAGACACACCAGAAGAGGGCATCAAATCTCTTTACAGATGGTTGTGAGTCACCATGTGGTTGCTGGGAATTGAACTCAAGATCTCTGGAAGAGCAGTCGGGTGTTCTTAACCACTGAGCCATCTCTCCAGCCCCAAACATTCCAGTCTTAATTATGCACTTTTTCTTCTACTATCTGTCAAATTCATCCTCTTCTCTAGTCAATACTCTTCTCTCAGGGGCTGGAGAGATGGCTCCACAGTTAGAGAGCACCAGCTGCTCTTCCAGAGGACCTGAGTTCAATTCCCAGCACTCCCAAAGGCGCTCATAACCATCTGTAACTCCAGTCCAAGAGACGGATGCTATGTCCTCTTCTGACAAACTCGGCACCAAGCACATAGTATATAGAGACACGTGCAGACAAAGTAGCTGTGCACATAAAGTGATTATTTTCTTTTTGTTATTTTGTCTTTTTTTTTTCTTTTTTTCCCCGGAGCTGAGGACCGAACCCAAGGCCTTGCGCTTGCCCAAGCGCTCTACCACTGAGCTAAATCCCCAACCCCGTGATTATTTTCAAAAAGACTTATATTCTCCTTAAAATTCACTGTTCAACTCCTGTCTTAACCACCGCCTCTCTCTTTAGAACAACCCAAATCTCACATCTACAATTCAATTTCACCAAACAGCCCCCTGAGCACCCCCTCTCCACCCAGCATGAGTCCCTCTTCTCTGAAGTCTCACAATTTTCCCCTTCCAGAAATATGAGTTAGTAATCACAGATAATCTTCTGCAACTGTCTGCCACAAGTAGGAGGTGAAGCCCTCCCAAATGTAGACCTGGCTTCAGGCTGCCTTTGGTCAACTACTCATGAATCACAGACATAACCCAAAGAGTAATCCAAGGTACAAATGACGACTCTTGTTTTATTTTGAGCATCACCCTATGCCATGTTATCTCTAACTCTTTGCAGCCTTGCCGCTGTATCTCTATATTCCCCATCACCCCAGGGCTGGCATTACAGACTTGTAGCCACATGCTCAGTGCATGCGATGCTGGGGATATAACCTAGGACTCTGTGCCTGCTCAGCCAGCATTCTAATGTCTGGCCATGGTTTCCACGCCTATCTTACATTTTAAGCAGATGGTTTGTCCTTTTTTTAATACCCCATTAGCCTATTTTCCCACCCCCACTCCTCCGTCCCTGGTCCCCTTCTTCCTTTCAAACACTCTTTCTACTTTCACATTGCATATACACGCATGTGGTATATACATATATACACATATGTGTCTGGACTCTGTCATTCTCAGGCTGGCTATTGACACAAGGCTCTACCTTTGTATCCATCTCCCTGCAAATACATAATTTCATCCTTAATTTTTAATGACTGAATTAAAACCTCCATTGTATATGCATACATTTTCCAAAAAATTATTTGTAAATATTATTTGTAATCCTTCTACAAAACACACAGAACATTCAGCCATCCGCCACTTCTTCCCCCAATGCAACTGTGCTTCTGCTTCTCTTCAAAATGGCACTCGTGGTTTCCCATGGCATAGCATCAGGCTATCAGAAATCACCTCTCCAGATGCTTGGTCACACAAGAAAGAAATATATATTTCTTTTCAAAAAATAAAACCAAAAAAAAAGATGTATATTTCGTTCCAACAGAGGCTGTCAAAGAGATTCCTACTGGGAACAGATTCCTTCAGCAATGTTCCTACAGAAATGAGCCAAAATACCAGTGTGTTCTACCCCATTCATGTCTCTGGGTAGAAGTGCAAACAGGACTGGTCCATCTCACTCACCTCTTGAGAGCCCCACCCTCCACTGCCCTCACCTGAGGACACCTCAGATTTCCCCTGGAGCTGCTGAACCACAGTTCTGCTGAACCGCACAGCTGGCAACTCGAGAGCTGAGACTACCAAGGGCTAGATTCAGCTCGGCAACCACAAAGTTCTTGGTGAGACTGCCCATTCTCCTCTGCTCAGGATGGCCAGCGACAGTAACAGTGTTCCCTGGAATAGTCTCGAAATAGAGACGAACCAAGACTCTCTTGCTAAATGGAAATACTAGCTCTAAAGCCGTCCTTGGTCATAAAAACCCATGGCTGGTGATCATCCTGGGCTAGCCTGATGCTGTTTTAAGAACAGGATTAAAAAGTAGTGTGCTAGGTGAGAAACTAATGCTTTCATTCTAGAACATGAAGAACTGCTACAGAGAAATCAGGGGACTGGTGAGATGGCTCAGTGGTTAAGAGCAGTGGCTGCTCTTCTAGGACCTGGGGTCAACTCCCAGCACCCACAAGACAGCTCACAACAGTCTGTAATTCCAATTCCAAAGGATCCAACACCCTCACACAGACATACATGCAGACAGAACATCAATCAATGCACATAAGATAGAAATAACTTTTTAAGATTTATTTTTATTAATTTATATATCTGTGCCTATGCATTGTATGTGTGCTCTAAGCCCCCATGTAGGTGGTGAAAATCAAACCAAGGTCTTTCATAACAACGAGAAGTGTCTTTAACCACTGAGCCAACTCCTCAGCCCATAATTTAAAAAGACAGGGAGAGAAGAAGAGAGGAAGGAAGGAAGGAAGGAAGGAAGGGGGAGGGAGGGAGGGGGGAGGGGGGGGGGGGGGGAGGGAGGGGAGGGGGAGGGGAGGGGGGGAGGGAGGGAGGGAAGGAAGGAAGGAAGGAAGGAAGGAAGGAAGGAAGGAGGGAGGGAGGGAGGGAAGGAAGGAAGGAGGGAGGAAAGAGGGAGGGAGGAAAGAGGGAGGGAGGGAGGGAGGGAGGGAGGGAGGGGAGGGAGGAAGTCAGGCAAATGCTGGGATGTAGCTCAGGGAGCACAGAGCACTAACATAGGTGGCCTGGGTTCAGTCACCAGCACAACACAAACAGGCATGGTGGTACAAGCTGTAACCCCAGTTCTGGTGAGGTGGAGGCAGGCAGGAGAATCAGTTCCCCCTTTCCTACACAGAAAGCTGGAGGCCAGACTTGGTTACAGAAAAGCCCTTCTCAAAACAAAACAACAAAAACCTAGAGGGAAAAGAGAAAGCTAGGGACAGGGGGAAGCTAGGAAATCCTAAAATTAAACAGAGCAGAATTCGAGACTTTCTTTTTCTCTCTCTCTCTTTTCCATTTGCAAACAGCATGCCTTTCAAGGACTTAACTTAATCTAGACCTCAGTTTCTCGTCTACAAAACAAGAACCAGACTGGATGACTCAAGGGCCCTTAGCTCCAGCCTCCTGATTCATGAAGTGACAATCCACGCCAGAGAAACGCACCGCTTTGAACTGGCAGGCACCACCACAAGCTCTTGTTTTGTCTGAGGAAATTAAACAAGAATAGGGAGTCTGCTGCATAAAAATTGCTTCCCTGACTGCTTAGTACAAGGTTGGGAGAGACAAATTGCTGGAATTCTTCCCTAAGCAGCTTACTGTTTATACCAGGAAAGTGTAGAACGGCAGAGCCAAACAGACAAGACAGTGTGTCTACAAATGTAAAGTAAGTTTGCTTCTCACCAAAGCCTAGATTTAGCTTTTTCTTTGAAACTAGGATTATGGGGGGGGGGGAGGCTAAAGATGAAAGAAAATTGAAAATTGCATAATAAGCAACCAAAAGAACACTTTTCGAAGCTACAATGAGGATCAGTTTTAAGGAAGGAAAGTCTGCTGGCCATGAGCTATAAATCTTTCTAATGAATTGAGATCTTTCATGAGTGCCCAAATTATAGTCCCCCGAGGAACAACTGGAACGTTTCATTTTTTAATAGATAGAATCTACAGAAGTATAATAAGCAAAGGATACAGTCCCAATCTGAGTCCTTTGTTACTCAGAATATTAAGGTGACTGATTTATTCATCTCTGTTTTTGAACCTGACGTATGTCTATGTCTCTGACTCTCTATCTCTGTCTCTGTCTCTCAGTCTCTGTTTCTCTGTCTCTCTCTCTCTCTCTGACACACACACACACACTCACACACACACACACACACACACACCCACACACACACACGGTCTCCTGCCTCAGTCCCCAAGGTAGAATAGGCGTGTACCACCACACTCCTGTTTTTTTTTATTTCATTATTGTATCATCTATCTGGGTTTGGCCATTAGTTCTATCAAGACTAAAGATTCTCAACTATCTTTGACCTTCACTCTGGCTTTAATGCACTAATATTCTAGATGACAGGCAAATGGATTTTTTTTTTAAATCTTAAATATAACCTCACAATAAGGGTTAGCTAGTGTCAACAACAGGTACAATACCAAGAAGTACAAAAAGTCTATTATTTCACACCAACAACCAGGTTTCAAACCAGCCTATGTGCACTGAAATAGTCATGTCCCATCCTGCTCTGATGTGCCTGAGCCGGGGGCTTTCAAGCAGAATGCCTGTTGCAATTCTTAACAACAGTGCCCTTCCCAAAGAGGAGCAGGAGTTTCTAGGCTTTTTACTTCCTCAACCCTTCAAAAGAACAGTGGCTGTCACGACCAACTTCAGAAGTCTCTTTTTTGTTATTATTACTCCTTTATGTGCAGTAGTGTTTTGCTTCCATATGTGCCTATGTGAGAGTGTTAGAGCCCTGGAACTAGAAGCACAGACAGTTGTGAGTTGCCAAGTGGGCATGGGGGATTGAACCCAGTTCCTCTGGAAGAGCAGCCAGCGCTTGTAACAGCAGCGCCTTCTCTCCAGCCTGAATTCCAGAAGTTTCTAATCTGAAGATCCAATGTAAGTTTATAGGTTGAATGTCTTGATCTAGATAGATATTAGCCCAACTATAGTTTACTGACTGGGTCTCTGGTACCAAAAGCCCACGAGCCACCTCACCTAAACTAACAGGGGATTATGTTTCATCTTTTATGAGAGGAGAGCTGAAACACAGCAATTCAAAATTACAGAATAAAAAGTCTGTAGGATACGAACACAGGGACTTTCCCCCCCACAGCTTCCTCATCTGAAGAGCAGAGGTCACAGCCCATTATTCATATGGTTTGTGGAGCCCAGAAAGGGGAATCTGTGCAGTGGCCCTTGGACTGTGACTAACACCTGGCAGGCACCGACTACAGGGCAGTCACCTGCCCTCTCCTTTGTCCCCTTCCTTTCCCTGCTCAGCTTCCAACTTAGAGCACAACCTCATCAGCATCCTTAAGGATGGACACTGTCACGCTCACCTGTGTTAGAAGCCACAGAGTGAAAACTGCCAATCAAGAAGGACTAGAGTAATCAGGGGACAAGGTAATCTTCAAAGTCCTTCCTGGGTTGCAGGACAATGGTCTGCATGTGATTTGGGCTGGGAATGCATTTTACTGCTGGCAACTAAGAGTTACCCAGGAGAAGTAGCCCTTCCATCTGGGATGTTTTTAGTATCTAAGCTCTCTCCCTTTTAATCTCTTCCAGGCACTTCCGTAATGACTCACTGGAGGGCCATTGTGTGAGTCAGGTCGGCAACACTCTTAACCACACCTCTCCATCTGAAGATCATTGATTGTTTGTCTCTCTGTTTCACTGACCTCTGCTCCTTTTCACTGAACTCCTTCTTGCTAATCAAACAAGGAAAAAGGAGAAGGAAAAAGAGAGTGGGGAAGGTCTGATTCTAACTAACAGTTTTAGGCACAAGTGAGAGAAAGCAGCCCAGAACAACTACATTCAATCACAATAAGACTGCATCTGAAGAGCCAGGCTCATTAGCATATACTTGGAGTCTCAGCACAAAGGAGACAGGAGCAGGATTACTGACCTGAGTTCAAGGACAACCTAGGCTCTACGCAACAAGAATCAAACTAGCCACTGCTACATAGTGAAGGTGTGTCAAAATAAACAAGCGATTGCTCCAGAGACAGGTTCTTATTAAATGAAAATTAAGAGATCTATGATTAAATCAGTCATATCTGGGATTATTTTGAGTTTACTGCATCCAATAGAAGTCATAAGTGAGGAAAAGAGTAAGAAGCTAGAGGCCAGAATAACAGAATCTAGGAGAAGACCTTTGAATGACAGTTAATGATGCCAGTGGCTACTTTTCTCCAGAAGTACAAAACAACTCTAAGACAAACCTCATTTCAATGAGGAAAACAATGATCCTCAATGGAAGTCTGTTCATTTCTGCTATCTACCTGGAAGGGTGAGGAATCCAGTAGCAGCTTTTAAGGTGAGCACACATCCCAGCAGAGCTTGCTGCCCCACAGCCTATCCAAAGTCAAGGGATGCCCTGCAGTGCAGTCCCAGTATCAAGCCTGGGAGGCTCCTAAAACTGACCCCAGCTTCTTTGACATTACAAACAAGAGGGCCCCAGATGACTGACCCTCAATGAGAAAATAGATGGATGTGTGTGTGTGTGTGTGTGTGTGTGTGTGTGTGCGCACGCGCGCGCGCATGCATACATTTCATGGGGGTCAGAAGCCTCAGATTCTCCTGAGCTGAAGTTACAGGTGGTTGTGAGCTATCTGATGTGAGTGCTAAGAACTGAACTCAGGTCCTCTGCAAGAGAGGTTTGTGCTCTTAACCACTGAGCCATCTCTCCAGCTCTGTAAGTGATCATTATAACAAGCTAGAATAAACATCATCCTGTATTTAACTATACTTCTGAACAGAGAAAACAGCAGAGACATAAAAACAAATGAGTGGACAAAAAAGATGGATAAAGGTACACCACCAAGCCTGACAACCAGAGTTCAATGGCTAAGGCCACAGAATAGAAGGAGAGAACCAACTCCTACAAATTGTTCTCTGATGTCTACTCAAGTTATAACACCCATGGAGACACACGCACACACACGTCCATGGAGACAGACACACACACCCATGGAGACACACACAAACACACCCATGGAGACCCACACACACACTCATGGAGACACACACACACACACACACACACACACACACACAGTATGAAATTTGAGAAAATAAAAACAAATGAGCAACTGCCATTTATGTAAGAAATAAATGATCTATAAATCAGAAAGCAAGCGATTATCAGATCCATGGTTGTGCAAGAAGCTCATCCTTTTATGTTTATCATATATGTGTATACACACATATATTTAGCAATATATAATCTTCTTATGTTTATCATATATGTATATATACACATATATTTAGCAATAATATAAATAATCTTTTTCAATTTTACCTTCTCCCAGAACCTAAAGGCAATACTTCCATCCCACATCACACTTTACATCCCACAGACACTATTTCATGATAATCCCTTATGTTTCAAAAAATTTCACATGCACTCCATTTTCTCCTCAAATACAGCTAATGACAACCAAATGTAACATTATAAAGTTCTGCAATTTCAACATGCCTCTTGACTTATCCCCAAAGCTATAAAGTATTTTTAGGCATGAATACTCATAAAAGGAAAATATAGTTCACAAAAAAAAAATCTGACCACTAAACTCACAACACCATCTAAACATTAATAGGAAAATCATGTTTCAACAGAGAAATCTAGGCTTGATGGCTTGCTTGTCTTCTGGCATTTAAAAATAAATCCAATCTAAAATAAGTGGGAAATCTATCTGCTATTCTTCCACATTTCAGTGCTATACTTCATTTTCATACAAGTCACTCGGATGAGACGTGGGGTAGCAGCGAGCTGCAGCCACTGCCTTGGCAGAAATGGAAAGCCCAGCAGTTCCAAGTTCTGCCTGCACCCTGTATACCACCATGGGTAGGCTTCCTACAGACAAAGACATCCCATGTCATGAGTTGTGTATATCCTATGTGCATGCTTCATTCACCATTCACCCCTCCAACCAATCTTTCTGCTCTATAGTGAAACTTTTCAGAATAACAGATCATAATGCTAGATGAGAAAAGGGGAGGGGAACCAAACTAAGAAAAAAACAAAAGATAGTTTCAACAGAGCGCTGGGGACACTTGGCTTTGGTCACTCAGACTCAAGGGTGAAAGAGTCATCTCAGAGGTTCCATTTTCATCCTACCTCAGAGCCTTCTTGCCTTGTCTGAATGCAAGATAATCCCCCTGTGGCCTTGATCTCAGTCATCCACCATCCACTCTTCCCACAGACATTAAGAATCACATCATGGGACGGCAGAGATGAAGGAATATTCCCAAAGCACTCACCAGGAAAGAACCAGTCATGAGAGGCTTCACAACACTCTTCTCCACTCTTCCCCCTTACTTGCTAAGAAGTCTCAGCCCTCAGGGCCCCAAACACACCATTCTCTAGAGTCCTGGCATTCCAGTAGCTCTTTGAACACTTCATACATGGTCTTATTTCTCAAAATCTCACAATACTTCCCTGCCTATGTTTTAAGAACTTCTAAAGTTCCTTTCTAAGAGTCTCTTTTTGTAATTCCCAAATAGGGCTCTGGCTACTTTCCTCCATCCAACCTAATGCTAACCATAAATTAAACTTACAAAAGCCCAATTCAGCCACAGCGAGCTCTGGATGACAATGCTAAGCTACCTAACTGAGCTGAGTCAACCTTCTTAGTTACTACTGCTGTGGAGAGACACCATGGCTAAGAAAGTACTTAATTTGGGGGTTGCTTACAATTCCAGAGGGTGAATTCATAACCATCATGGTGGTGAGCATGGCAGCAGGCAGGCAGGCAGGCATGGCACTAGATCACTGGCTGAGAACATACAACTGACAAAAGGAAGAAGGGAGACAAAGAGAAGGCCTGGCTTGGGCTTATGAAATCTCCAAGCCCCACCCCCCACCAACAGCCCCGCCCACCAAGCATCTTTTCCCACAAAGCCAAACTCCTAATCCTTCCCAACAGTTCACCCACTGCAGACCATTCAAATGTAGGAGCCTAATAGGGGCATTCTTATTCAAACTACCACAGCAATGCAACCGGCTATGTGAAGTGACCTGCCCGGGTCCCTCTTGGGGCAAAGGGCCGCCTTCAACCAGGCCTCACATTGGCAAAATCTATTTGCTCATGGGCTTTTGGTCCATGGGGCTTCCCCAGGAGTCACCAGAGGACCTGTATATATCCATTTCTATCTGAAACTGTTAAGACTTTTCTTCCATGCTGAAATTCTCAAGTGGAAGTTAAAGAATATTGGTGAAGCATCTTGTCTTGTCTGTACCCCATAATGGTGGGTGTTGGGGTAGAAATCTAGCCTCGAGTCCGGACAAACCACACAAGGCCAACATGATTCCACGTGGAGTGATTTAATGAAAGGACAAGACAAGGGAGAGGGAGGAGAGAGACAGAAAAGGATGAGAGGAGTGGAGGCCAGCCATGAGCACGGGGAGAGAAGGGGGAGGGGAATGGGGAGAGAAGGGACAAAGGGGGACTAGGATAAGAGCAAGAGAGCAAGAGTAAGGGAGTGAGGGGGGGCAGGCAGCCCCTTTTATAGTGTCAGGCACACCTGGCTGTTGCCAGGTTACTATGGGGGTGGAGCTTAGACAGATTGCTAACGGTGGGGGATAGAGTTAATGCCATTTTGGCAACTCCTTGGCTCTTTGAAGGAACTAAGAAGGGTAAAGTTAGTTGTCTAGGTTTAGAAGCAACTAGATCCCTGCCACATAATGGGGGAAATATAGTAATATGGAAGATGTTTCAACATTTAAACCATCTCAATTTATGCTTATCTTATTTTCTTCTGGACTGAAGAGGTTTTATTTGAATTGGCCTTGGATTGGAAACAATCCAAAATTTCTTCAACTCCAGAACAAATAGACTGTGGTACATCCATTGCCTAGAAGAATTGCACTCGGTAATGGGAAAGACAGTTGCAGTTGTACACAAGGTGTTTAAGGAGGGTGGGGGAGCAGTTCAAGTAATGAAGCCAGACTCCAGAGGATGCACAGGGTCCTGCACTGTCCTGTGGTTATAACATTCTGGAGGAGAGAAAAACCATAAGACAGGAAGATGGAGTAATGCTTGCCAAGGGCTAAGGCTGGAAGATGGCTGGTGATGAAGGAGCATGTGGGGAACATCGGGGACAGAGGACTGAGCTCCCAATTCTAGCTGCTGGGTGCTCCATGATTGTGTGGTCTGTCGAATCTCGAACAACTAAGCAGGACAGTAAATGACAAGGCCAGCAACTCAAACATAAAGTAGAACTGCTCGCCCATTAACGGTTGTCTAAATAACGACTTACTGGGTAGAGAACCGAGTAAATGTGATGCATTCCCACACCATAGGTGAAAAAGAAAAAAATAACTAGGGATTTAATGTGAAAAGAAAACCCTTAAGTACTAAAATTTAAAAAAATTATACAATATTTTCATAATTTTGGAAAAATCAAAATTTCCTCAAGTGGAAAAATCAAGTGGACAATCAAGTGGAAAAAGCTAAAAACTACAGGTTTGGTCCTACAAAAAAAATTAAAACTCCCATTGGGTAAACAGCCCAAGACAGAAAAATTCATCACAGAAAAACATGTGACAAAAGATATAAATCACCAACAGTCAAAAGAGGGAGAAGAAGGAATGCTATGAGGTCAGTGAGATTACTACGGGAGAATACATGCAGGTCAGACCCAGAAGCCTCAAGCCCGTGAGGCCCATAAATGATGAATGAACTTCACTTTCACCGATATGGATCAAAGTAATAAAATGTTGTAAAATGTGGCAGTCAAAGGCGGAAGGAAGCATGTATATGAGATACACCCAAAGGACTCTGCATCCTTCCACGGCCACATTTGCCCAACCACATTCATTGCTGCTCTGTTGATGATAGCCAGAAATCAGAAACAACCTAGCTGTTCCTCATCAGAAGAACAGAAAAGAAACTGTGGTACGTTTACACAATGGAGTACTACTCAGCTGTTATAAACAATGAACAATAATGGGGAAACAGCCCCAACTCCTGTCACCAAAGATTTTAGTACCAGAATGGATTACATCTAATCGATTTGTTAGCCAAAGGGACCCAAAGAGAATTCCAAAACAACCCGGGTTGTTGTCAAGACTATGGATTGCTCTCCACAAACTGGCAGCAAGGTCCCATTGCTGACACCACCTCCATAGCTCATTGAACATGGAGAAGTGCAGCTGGTCCTACATAGAATCTTAACCCCTATATTCTAGTGTTTTTGATACAAGAAGGTATTCCACAAGCTGTTAAAGGAGAAACATAAACATCGACCCAGCCACAGACCCTTTCATTCACCATGGTGCCCTGCCTGCCATAAACTGGCGCAATGGTGGCTCACAGCCTGCAGGAGTAACCACCTAATATCTGATTTGCCTGAAGGCCCACTTCACAAGATGAAACCCATATCCAACACTGCTTGGGTGACCAAGAACCCAGAACTAGATAGCCCAGGGACCTAGGGTGACAATAAAAAATACTGCCCGAAACAAAAATAAAACAAAAAAACAAAAACAAAAATCAAACAAACACAAGTACAGCAGATGGGAACAGATAGAGACCCAAAGCCTTGGAACACTCAGCCCTAAATGAGATAATTCCATCAAATACCTTCCCCGAGGGCTCGGGAAACCCTGTGGAAGGGGAGGTAGAAAGAGTGTAATGGCCAATGGGCACAGGACACCAAGGAAAGAAGACCTTCTAAACAGTGCTGGACTGATGAACCTATAAATTCAGAGACTGAGCAGCACAGGGCCTACCCAGGCCTGCACTAGATAGGGTCCTGATGCTGAAAGAACACACACCTACCCATCCCTAACCCAGAAGCTGCCGCCAATGGAGAACCCCTTGCAAATGAACATTTAGTTTTCTCCAAGGGAGTCTCACTGAGGAAACAAACTTCTCTCAAGGGTAGTCCTGCTTGGCCAACAGAGAAGAAACTCAACGGCATCTTGGGAGGCTCCTCGGCTCATAAAGTCATGCCAGAGCTTCTCTTTCCATATCCTTTCATCTGTATTTTTTAATTTATATGTATTTTTCCTCTATATGCCCTACAGGTCCTTTGTATATCTATCAGCTCAGTGTTTTTATGGAATTCCTGAGTGTGCAAAAGGTGGGTCTCTGTGTCTATATCTGTGTCTTCTGCCTTTCCTTGGACTCTTTTCCTTCTGTTTGTTTTGTCCTGTTCCAATGTGTTAAGTCTTTTTTATTTCATTATTACCCTTAGAGGCCGGCTTGCTTTTAAATGAGACACACAAAGAGAGTGGACATGGTTGGGAAGAAAGATGGGATGATGTAGGAGGAACGGGGGAGGGGAAATGTAATCAAGATGCATCATGAGGGTGGGAGCTATTTTTAACCAAAGGTGTGGGGGGGACCAACGCTGTCCAGAGGGCACTATCCAGGATCTTGTCCCCTACCCCAACCCCGGTGTGTGTGAACAGAATGGATGAATATGTGTGTCTATGTGTCTGACTCTGCGTGTGCTGCGGATGAAACCAAAGACCAAGGCTGAACCCACTACACACAAGCTGACACCTTGTTTTCAGAAGCCTGTTCTGAAGATAGGACATAGCATTTCAGCTCTGTGAATTACGAAAACATGGGCACAAGCACGCACATGCAAAAGCCACTCACATAAAATTAGCCTGGTCATAGAATGGAGCACAGAAACTTCCAGAAGTCCTTGTGCTTCATAATCCTTTTAAAAAGAAACCACTCTTGTGACTGTAGATGGCGACCATTTCAAGCTTACTTCGAATCCTTCATTACCTGTGTTTAACCTGTCTACTGAATTAGAGTTATTGATAGTCTGCATTAATTTTTCCAAACTAGCAAAAAAGCATGCTGTAATATTATATGTATCATAATCCCTTAAAATATTTTGTCTGTCTATAAGGTATGCGGTGTGGTGTGTGTGGAAGACAGAGGACACCTTGTATGAATCAGTCCTTTTTAGGATCTGGGTTCCAGGAATGGAACTCAGGTCATCAGGCTTGGTGGCAGGCATTTTTACCAGCTGAGGCATCTTGCCAGCCCATCATTTTTGGTTAAGTGAATAAATGAGCTTCAAAAGTACAGAAATCGGGGTTGGGGATTTAGCTCAGCGGTAGAGCGCTTGCCTAGGAAGCGCAAGGCCCTGGGTTCAGTCGCCATCTCCGGGAAAAAAAAAAAAAGTACAGAAATCTGTGTCTAAGGCTTTATACTAAATTGTTATCATGTGTTCAAAAGAACAGAGAAAGCATGAGCTACTTATTTTCATTTGATTACTTCTTTGATTATAAAAAGCAATTTATGGCATACAAATACACCTCTGATTATGCAGATTTTACACGAAATAACTAACTAGATTCCAACTGGCTCTTCTAAAAGAACTGAGAAAAACGGTTGGAAAAAAAGATGCATAGAAGGCAATGTATCTGAACACTGACAAGAAGCGCTGAAAAGAAAACTGTTGGGGATTTTCCAAGACCTTCTGTGCATTTCCACAGACTCGAAATAATCCAACGGACACAAAATTAGAGAATGAATCTGAGGAAGCAACCTAGAAAAAGACTTACAATTATGGCAGTTTTTGTTTTGTGAGGAAAGGTGTGTCAATAAGCAATGTTGGTACACTGGGCTACATATGAGAAAGAAAAAAGGAGAGTTCCTCACTCTATATACAAACAAGCGTGTAAATAAATGAATATGTATATGAGTGAGTGAGCGAGTGAAGGAAGGAAGGAGGAAGAAAAACAGGAAGGAAGGAAGGGAGGGAGGGAGGGAGGGAGGGAGGGAGGGAGGAAGTCTTGAGCCTGGGCACTCAGTCACAAAGTTTGAGAACCACAGTAAGCAGCTTCCAACAGCAGTCCGCAGTGCCAGCCCCAGCAGAGAGATCAGCACGCAGGACTCTCACACAAGCTGGCACGAATGCCAATGGCTCTCAGTGTTGTGGGGAATAATCTGCCCAGCAAGTAACCTTTGACCTCAGTAGGAATTGGAGCATCTGCGTGAGGAAACAAACAGAGCTGTTTGCTACTGGTCAGCTTGTAGTGGTCATAGAAGCAGAAACAAATCCCCAAAGGCAAGAAAAGGAAATGAAGTGTACCCTGGTACCAGTGGAGAACAGTCATCTTTTATGGGCAGTGAGTCCAGGACTCTATCACTGACCTGGAAAGGTGTCCATGATACATTGTGAAGTGGATTAGGAATGGGAGGGGAGACAAGTTTCTAAGTACTGTGATAGACTATGAACCCTTTCCAAATAGTTAAAGGAGCAAACTGCAACCTATGTGCTTAATTTATCTTTATGAACAAAGAAACGTGGTTGCTCTCTCTGCTAGCCTCCTTTTAAACTTTATTTTACATCTTTTCAAATCTGTTATTGGTTGGGACCTGATGGCGCTTGCCTTTAATCCCAGCACTCAGGCAGCAGAGGAAGAAGGTTCTCTGTGAGTTCTAGTCCAGCCTATACTACAGAGTGAGCTCCAGGACAGCCAAGAAAGACGACATAGAGAATTACTATCTCCAAAAATAAATTAGTTAGTTAATGAATTTGTAATTAGGAACTGGAGAGATGGCTCGCTGGTTAAAAGCACTTGTTGCTCTTGCAGAAAACCCAGGTTTGATTCCCAGTACCCACACACTGCCTCACAGTCATCTGTAACTCCAAGTCCAGGGGATGCAAAACCCTTTTCTGACTTCCACGGGCACCAGGCACACACATGGTGCACATACACACATGCAGACAAAATACCTGTGCACACACACAAAAACCATAATCTAACAGTTTTCAAAATCTAAAATAAACTTCTGATTAAATACATACAACATAAACATCACCACCTAAACTGGTATACACTCCAGTAGGTTAGAGATATTCACACTGTTATGCAAAATCAGGACCTTTAGTAATGTGTGACTGTACTTAGGAAGCACTACCTCTGTGGCCTTTTAATTTCTGTGTCTTTGAATCAGACTATTAAATGCATCTCAACAAAGAGGGAAGCACAGTGTATTTTTCATTTTGTTCCTTGCAGAATTCGAATATTATGCCATCCAAAGCCTCCCATGCTGCAGCATGTATCTGAAGTTCCTTTGTTCAAGGCTAAGTAATTTTCCATCATACACACAGGCACACACAGATAAACACGGGGTACACGCACACACAAGGTGAGAACCGAAGTTAAATGCTGGAGGCAACTGTTTATGCTTTCATTCCCTGAACAGGTTTGTTTGACTCAGCTGCTCCTCAGGTACCTGACTCAGGGAGATGCATAGGCAGGAAGTACGTCAGTATATACACTTGCCCTCGATTGCACCAAATGGGAAATACAGTGGCCATTGGAGTTGCTTTTTTAAGCCTCTGCAAAATGTGACTTGTGACCATTTTCTGGGAACCCAGGAATGAAGCTGGCCAGACTCCATTATCCTGGCCAGTATTTAATTAAAGCTTGCTCCAAATTTGGCTCAAAAAAAATTGTGGAACTGGTCTTTCTCACATGTATTCTTGGCACATACCTGAAGTTCCTTTTTTTTCAAGGCTAAGTAATTTTCCATCAAACACACTGGCACATACACAGATGAACATGGGGTGCACACAAACACCCCCCACACACATCTATTTTGCTTACCCATTTATTTATTGGTGGACAGGACAACTTATTGACTAACCTGGATATGCAGTCACCTCTAAGAGACTTTCTATTACACCCAGAAATGGATATGAGAATACATGTTAATTTATTCTTTCAGGAATCACCATAACTGCTTTTCACAAGTGTTGCATATCACCAGAAGCACCAATTTCTACCCATCTCTGGTAACACTTCCTTTTCTTTTCATCATTCATTCATTCATTCATTCATTCATTCATTCATTCATTTTGGAGCAGGGTTCACTCTATAGCCTTGACTCATTGTGTAGATGAGGCTGGCCTCACACTCATAGAGATCCATCTGCTTCAGCTTCCTAAAGTGCGTGGACTGAAGGTGTGCACCAGCATGCCTGTCTTCTTTTCTGTCTTTTTGAGAGTAGCCATACTAATAGGTGACAGGTGATTAAAGCTCGGGCTTTTGCTTATTTGCTTGGTTTTGAAGACTTCTATCATTTTATGTTATGTGAGTGTTTCGCCCACACACATTTCTGTGCACTGTGTGCACATGTGGTACCCATGAGGTCAGAAGAGAGTGTCAGATTCCCTGGAACAAGGCTGTAGGGAGCCTCTGCTGGAAGCCAGAACAAACGACAATGTTAGAGAGGAATAATTTCTACTACGCTAGTAATGCGGCAATGGTAGGACTCCCGGTCTTCCTCCTATCAGATTAGAGGGTAAAGAAAGAATTTAGAGAACACTTTATTGATTCCCATGGAACTTCTATGAAAGAGTAAGAGTTGGGAATACCATGCTTTGATTTATATCTAAGAAAATACAAATCTGAGTCCAGCAGATCTGGCCATATGTTTCTGAAGAAAACTCTTACATACTCCATCTCTGGAATATATATAACATGACCCATGGGAATATATTTCCATTCAATTCTATTCTGTTCTGTTCTGTCTTGTCCTGTCCTGTTCTGTCCTATCCTACCCTATCCTATTCTATATCAAGATAGGTTGGAACTACTTATGAGTGACAATGCATACTCTTGGGCTTGTGCTCGCAGATCTTTTCTGAAATAAGATTGGAGTAAATCAGAGAAGGAAAAATTGGTATTCACCATAGAATCCCAACCAAAGAACCGAAAGAGTGGAGAGATTATTCCTGCTCAATGATACTGCAGGGCAGAACAGCATGGAAAAGGCAGGTTGTCCAATGTATCATTTCTTTCCAAGGGAAGAGCATCCTCCAAACATCAGGATCTCTAGTAGGGAGCAGTGCTACCTGCCACAGCAAATCGAGGAGGAGATGGGGAGAACCCATTTTCCATTCTATATAATGTACTCTATATTCTATCTAGGAGCCTATGTCTACCCATAAGCTACCAATGTTCTCTGTTTGTACTTCCCCATGGGATGTCCATCAGTCTCACATGGCTATTATAAATTTAACTTATTAGACAATTATGAAAAGCCATGTCCCAGAACTCTGTGCTTCAAGGGCTCAGCAGCAATCCGAAATACTTTTGGGCTCAAGCTTTTCAGATAATGGGCACTTCCACACCCATAGTTATAATCACTGATGGGCACTGGACCATAACACTAGCACTCCACTGAGACTGGCCAAGCCAGAAATGCTGAATGGGAATTTCTTCCTCACTGTATGATTCAAAGGAGTCTTAATGCCATGTCTAGCACCTTCTAACATTACTTTAGGCTCTCTGACATGAGAAACATGGTTCCCCTCTTGAGAGCTACTCTGAGGAAGAACATATCTTCCCTGCCTTGAACCACGATTTTCCAGAACTGAATTCTACCCATGAAGCCCCAGCTGCATAGCTGTGTTCTGGGTCATGGGAGCTAAAGACGCTAGGACAATAAATACTACTGGCTCAGGATGCTTGCTCAATGCCATGACCTTTGCCATACCAAGAACCTCAACTTCTCAACAAGCTAACCCACTCTTCAAGACAAGTCCCCCAAGTGGCAAACTCAGGAAATTGAGGTGAATAGGAATCCCAAAATCAATGGCTACAATGGTCATCACTGAGACCTGTAGAAATTTTCCATAGTCACTTGTTCAAACGCAAAATTTTCTTTATTGTTTTTTTGAGGCAAAGTCTTCCTACATAGTCCTGGTAGGCCTAGAGTTTGCTATATCAACCAGGCTAGCCTCAAACTCTCAAAATCTACCTGCCTCTGCCTCTCTAGTTCCGGTATTAAAGGTGTGTGTTACCACAGTCAACCACAAAATGTTATTAAGTATCATCTCTTGGTTATATCAAGTTACATATCTATTTCCAGTATTTGAAATAGCTAAGAAAATATGGTTTACACACACACACACACACACACACACACACACACACACACACACTCACACACATACTCACTATATTTACATCATTTCCTCCCCCCAACTCCTCCATGTCCCTTCCACACTTTTTCAAATACATGACCTCTTATTCTTTTGATGCCTTATTTTTTACTTACTTTCTAGTTGAGAAATTTCATTTTCCTCTTACTTTTTTTTAAAAGTTTCACTCTGGAGCCTGGGATGGCCTCGTCCTCCCCCCCAGAGTTCTGTGATTACAGGGTGTGAGCCATCACACCTGGCATTGAGTGATGATTTCAAGAACCTTTTCTTTATTGCAAACTGAGAAAGTTATAGCAACATTAATAGGTGTGACTTCTACTATTTATTATTTTTGAACACAGAATGATACTGCTATAACAATGATCTTTTATGTTTTAAGCCAAAAATCTGAAGTTTGATTTGGTAATGCGCCCAAAATAGTCCAATGGCTTCAGTTGCAGCAAATTCCTTCAGGCGCCCTGTAGAGGGATACTGCCATCCTCCCTCACAGGAAGTGACACTATAACATACAAATCTTCATGGAGACCAGCTTTGTCCAAAATGATGAACAGGCTAAGTGAAGCACCTGATAGACGAACTCAGGGTTCAGGATACACAGTGATGGATACTCTCTTGCTCAAAGCACGTGGGCCACACAGTCATTCTGGCTTATCGATGTTTTGAAGGCCAAAAATCAAAGTGGTCACCAAATTCCCCATACTTTTCAAATAAACACAAAGAGTAGAGCCAGGCCATTGTGAAGCTATTCCCTAGACTGGAGAACCATATCCTAGCTGTGGACAAGTCAATAGGAGTTCAGGGTTCCCCAACACTATGACTGGCATGCTTTCTCATATCCCTAGTCCCTGGTCACACTGTGTCTCTTGAAAGGCTCCTCTGTTGATAGATGGGGAAAACCAGGAGGGTACTGTAACATGTGTGTGCTCTAACCTCATTAAAAAAGGGGGTGGAGGCAGAGTATTTGCACATAAGCCACACACATTCTTCCATGGGCTTTAAATTATCTCCAGATTACACAATAACGAAACATACCATGGGTGCTATGTAAATCACTGTTGCACTGCACTGTGTATGGACTAAGGAGAAAGCCCAAATCAAAAGTCTATACATGCTAAGTGCGGATGCAAACACACTGGCCTTCCCAGGCCAGTGTACAAATGGGCAAGCACAGATGCAGGTGGCCCACAGCATTTCCAGCCAGACTTAAGTGACATCTTTCACGCTAGTCCCTAGCTGGGTCCTGGCAAGAGAGAACTAGGCAGACAGACACACAGCTGGCTGGCACTCCTGGCTCTCTATGCTATGCATCCATATCACAACCCAATGATCCACTCCTCTGTGCCCTCTCACATTTATAAACTGGGGGGTCAGGGAGCAGAGTATGGGTTTGGATAGCGACCGAGTTCCACAGTTGGGTCCCTTTCTATGAGCACTCACAACCACTACCTAACTGGAGACACTTAAGACGGATGTTATGCCTATGCGACTTTCTCCTCAGGGATACACCTGGGGCTCCAGTAGACATCTAAAATAGATTGTACTCAACCACAGAGAAATGGAAACATTCAACTTCACTGAAGGGAAGGAAACACTTCATGGGTTTTTGCTTGGTGTCTCTGAGTTGCTGCCATCGATATTCTTACACACTCAAGCCACTGTTCATCAATCAATTCATAACTGAATATTAGATTATATAGAAATTATCAATTATCTACTACTTAGTTAATTAGGACTACTTAACCACTACTTATCCACTCTGATGATGAGACAGTCAATCTAACAAACAGGGTGGCTACTAAGTCACTAGCAGTTGGGTACTGTATACAGCACAAATCTGTTGGACCAAGGGTCAGATTCATGCCCTTGATAAGAAGGAGCAGGATATATAAGAATCTACTGTGCAACTTAAAGCTCACAGTTGACATCTGGAATTTTCCATTTAGTAAAGTCTAGGGTTGACTGTGGATAGCCGAAACCAGAGGAAGTAAAACTGAGGATAAAAGGGAAATACTTATCCGTTTGAACATGATGTATGTTCAGGTGTGAAAATGCCACTTCTCCTTCAACAGTGGCCCTCAGAAAAGGAACCTTCACCCTAGGCTACTTGAACCCCTGCTATTTCCCACTCCCACGGGCAACACAGAGTCCTAGCCCATCATCTTTCTCTGTGCTGGGTTTTCTGAACAATGAAGAATAAATGCAGGTTAACATCAGAAGAGCAATATCCCTGTGAAGAATTCGTTCTCTTAGAGAGGGTGGTAAGGGAGAATCAAGACCCTGGCTTGCTAATCAAAGGTTCAGCCTTGCCTCACCACCCTTTCCTATGGTGTCTGGGGCTGGGAGTGGAGCAGAGTAAAGAAATGTAGCATGCATGAGGCCCTGGGCTCCACCTCCATCACCAAACGAAAGAGAAAAAGCACAGGCTGCTTTGTCAAGGCCATGAGAAGCAGCATGAGTGTTCCGGGCGCCACTATGGTGACCTTCAGGATGTTTATGGCATGAGGTTTACAGGCTGAAGTTCTGAAAACTGGATGTGCACATCTCCGCTGCACCACTGTTTTCTTGGATGTGGAGACATGCAGATGAAGCTGACTGCTAGCTGAAGAACTCTTGAAGGATGCTAGTAACTAAGCTACTCTAAAACCCGTGGGAAAGGCACACCCCAAACTAGGCCAAACCTCTGGTCTCCGGTTTCTCCCATTTTGGAAGCCTTTAGGGGAGAGCCACAACCAGACACACAGCACAAAGGAAAAGTTACAAATGACTTGGCCAGCCAGACAGGACTGGGACCTAGAGATTCCCAGTTTTGTTTCTGCTTCATTCAGAGCGCTCTTGACTTTCATGTGGAACAAAGCAGTCTAGGTGAGGAGAGTTTCAGACACCAGAGAGACCCCAGGGAAGTCACCCTACCCATGCCTGCTCTGCCCATCCTGCCAGTTCATGTCAGGCCAGAAACACAAAGCCTTCCTCCACCTCTGGGCCTGGGCCTGATCCACAGGAAACTTGTTGATTAGGCTCCCACTGAGCCCAGGGTTTTAACTTTCCATCTTTCATTTCCCACCCACACACACCACTCCAGGGGTTCAGGCAAGTGGAGCCGTCCACACAAACTTGCCCACCCACAGCTACCATGGGCTAGTTCCAAAACTCACTTATACAACCTACTGTATCTTTTTCTGGGACTTGAGCTATTAGCCTTCAATCCGTCCAGGGAATATTCTCTAAACAGCATACTCATCTTCGTTCAGGATTTTACAGTTAAAATACAGGGGTCAATTAGACACTCCAAGCATCAGTGCCTGAATCCGAGTCACATCTCTCAGGGATTTGAATGCAAAGTCTGGATAGATCGAAGGATAGTGTTGGCCCCAGTTGACTAGCCTGGCCCCGCATAGCTGTCAGATTTCCCTATAGGACAGACAGCACAAAGATTTTCAAACCTCTCTTGCAAGCATCAACACAAACCAAATTATTCAGACACTCTTAACTACTCCCGGATGACTGAGTCCGGGTCACATGACACATCTGGGTATTTCCTTCCAACATACTTTCCAACTCAAATGGAATCCAGATGTTGTTGGCAAGTGTAGATCCAGTCTCCTTTCCAGGTGCCACCTACCCCATGAGGCCCCAACTCCATTTGACTCTTACCTGTAGTGTTAAATTCCTGTAATACCTGTAGTGTTAATTGCCCATTGTTTTGGCCTATGGTGAGTCCTTTAAAGCTGATCCAGTCGATGAATTGAGTAAAATCAGACAATGAAGAGGGTTTGCATGTATCAGTTAAACTACCAACTTGTTTCCAGGTCAAGATTACACAGATGGGCTTAGGTCTAGAAAGTCTTAACCCTCTTGTTAATTAATTAATTAGTTACTCAGAAAGCTAACAGATTTTTTTTTAACATACTGGTGTTTATATTTGAGTAGTTCTTTATATGGAAATCAAAAAAAATTTTCATGGATGACAAATCATACCTGTCACTTTTTTAGTGAGTGTGGTGTGTGTGTGTGTGTGTGTGTGTGTGTGTGTGTGTGTGTGTGTGTGTGTATGGAAAGCCAGAGGTTAACCTCCTGTGTCATCCGGCAGATGTGTTCCACCTTCTATTTGAGTTCCAGAGTCACTTTTATCTGAAGTTCAGCAATTCAGCTAGGCTGGCTCCCTGCCAGGTCCCAGAGACCTCCCTGTATCTGCTTCCCCAAGGCAAAGATGCTACTACTTCCTGCCTTCTGACCAGGCTTCAGGGCATCACTCTTGGGGCAGGAATGGGGGGTGGGGTCTTTCAGGGCAAGTGCTTTGCTAATTGAACCACTTCCCCAGCCCTGACAAGTCATTTCATATTTCCTAAAGTCTCACCATTCTTTACAACTTAAATGACTACAACGTATTTTATATTGAGCACTTTACTGCATGAGTGCAGACCCAGTTCAGATCTCACCCCTCAGCCCTGGTGAGATCTAACAGCACCCAGTCTCCCAGAGGATGAAAATGGCCACAGGAACTTCCTGATCTCAACAATGCAAAGTATTCACACCTTCTCCCCTTTGTGCTTCTCTTATAAAACACAGCTTCTCCTCCTCCTACACAGAATAATCCAGGCATCCTTTGCTCCCAGAAGATAGAGTACCTTATTCTAATGGTTTAGTACCCACCCCCACCCCCCCAAAGGAGGTTTTCCTAGTTTTCATTTGGCTGTAATAAAATACCCTGACAAAAAAACAACTTAGGTGAGAAAGGGTTTATTTGAGCTCATGGTTACACACCACCATTGCAGAGAAGCAATGGGTGCTCCAGAGAGCTGGCCACATCAATCTACAGCCAACAGCACAGAGAAACGAATGTGTCCATGCTTGATGCTCCGCTAGCTTTCTCCATTCTTACCCAGCTCTCAACCTAGATCCTGGGGGCCTGAGGGGTGGTGGTGGGGGTGGGGAGGATGATGCTACCTTCTTTCAGCTGGGTCTTCCCACGTCAGTGAAGTCAACCAAGACAGTCCCTTGCCAGACATGCCTGTGGACCAACCTGATTTAGAGGATCCCTCATTAAAACCTTTCCCAGGTGATGCTAGGTTGTGTCAAGATGACAATGAAAACCAAGCATCACCCTGGCCAGGGCCCCTCCCAGCAAAATCTCCCCTGGAGAGTTTTGGAAACAAAAGGAAAGTGTGGGCCTTGTATCCAGGAGACTCTGATCTTGATAGGAACTCAGAGCCTTTCTCTTTAGAAGGCTTCTCAGATGCTGCCTGCATACAATCAAGAATGCTTACCCTATTGCTATTCGGCCAGCTCGGAACCTTGCCATTGTGGGTAAAATTCAAGCTGATACAGTAAATGAATGCCCAGATTAATGAATAACTACTATTAGCTGTTATGCAAGCAGAGACAATTTTGTTTCGGTGAACACAGCGTCCAGCGTCCTAACCCCCACCTCCGCCGGCCTCTCCATCCCTTCCCTCCCCTCTCCACTTCCTTCATTCAGTCTTAAACACACTGGCCAAACCCTCCTTGTACCCTATTATCCTCCTTGTTATTATGGCCTTAGTATTATTATGGTCATACCACCACCACCACCACCACTGCTGCTGCCGCCGCCGCCGCCGCCACCACCACCACCACCCAATAAAGACAGAGTTTTGCTAGCCCAAGTTGGCCTTGAACTCACAGAGATCCACTTGTCCCTGAATACTAAATTACCAGTATGCACAATCATGCTGGGCTATTTGCTTCTGCCTACTTAGAATTCACCTCCAATCGTCTGTGGACTCTGAGGAGAGACACGCCCTGCTTTTCGCCTCCCTTCTACAATGCTGGAAGAGACAGTATGCTTCTTGTAGAAAAACAGAGGCTTTCCTGACTTCCCAGGTAACTTCCAGGATCCTGTCTTAGAAAATTACAGCGGTGGAGAAAAGAGGTTAGCTTTCAATGCATTCGCTCATCAACTTCTTCAGGTTGTATGTGAGATGTCAGCTCTACACGTCCTCTTTCCCCCGAGCCCCGCCTCACAACAGTGTGGGTGAGTGTGTGAGTGTGGGTGTGCACTTGCAAGCGTGCAGGTGCCAGAAATTGATGTCAAATACCTTAAAAAAACTTTCCACCTTATTTTTTAATACAGGGCCTTCTCACTGTGCCTGGAGCTCACTGAGTCACCTACACTGGCTGACCAGCAAGCCCAGGAACCCCCTGTCCCCTCTCACTTCAAGACTGGGATCACAGGCATGTGCAACTGTTGTGTTTGTTTTTAATGTGGCTGTCAGACATCTAAGCTCAATCCTTATGCTATGCGGCATGCATTTTTACCAACTGTGCCATCTTCCTGCCCCACACTGAACCCTTACTAAAATTCAAGTACCTTCACTCACTGGGCCCCTCTGCCATCCTAGCCCGCTGGACTAGGCTGTGCTACTATTTGTATGACTAAGCTCCAGGCCCTAAACAGCCAAGGGCAACTTTCCCCTTTCCGACAATTTGATTATTCACAAACTTTCGTGTGATGAGAACATTGGGCAGAGAAAAAGGCCCCCATTCGCCCTAAGCCTCTCACGTCCCTTCATACCAACGCAGTCTGTGCAGGGCATCTCTACAGACCCGCCTCTCCAGATGCCCTCAGCATGAGAAAGACCTCATTCTCCCTCTTACAGCAATGGCCCTGATTGTCTCAGCTTCCTCCAGCAGTCGGCATCAACACTTACCACACCACCACATGCCACTGACGACTCTCTTACTATCATGGATCCCAAGTCGGGCTATGATGGGATGAGAAGGAAGGAAATATTCATAGCCACTTGGGAAGGGTATGAAGAGAGGAGAACAGGCAGCAAAATAAAGATGAGGGCTTATCTGAATCTCAGTCAGACTTACATGATCCCTTCCTTTCCCTGGAAACTTGGCACGGTGTTACAGTTCTAGACAGCTTATAAGTCCTGTAGACCAGGCTAGCCTCAGCTTCGTAGATATCACCCTGTCCCTGCTGCATGAATATGCTGTCACATCTGGCCTACCATGTCCTTAACCAGCTCAATTGCCCTAGGTTTCCTCCCTGCTGTCAACCGTGGTCTGCAAATATTAAAGAAAAAAAATGCCAGAGATGAACCCTTCATAACTTTTCTTTCTCCAGGTAATGGTAACCTAATTCCAAGTCTCAGGCAGGCTAGCGAAGTGCTCTACTATTGAGCTACACTCCCAGCAGGTAGGCTCTGAGCAGCTATTACCACCATGTACTGAGATAACTGTTCTGTATTACCAGTTGTTTTAGTCTTCTGATGGGTCTAGATTATGTATTACACAGGTCAGAGGGTAGTACAGGAAGCGGTTTGGGATGATCTGCGAGGTATCCACAGGGATCCTGGAACAATTCCCTTAAGGATGCAGCTGAGACTATGTCCATGGAAACTTCCCAAGGTATACCACAGAACCAGTAAGCTTGTCTAATTATGCCATTGGATTAAAAGTTACCTCAGGGTCAGAGCCCCAGGCCCAGAGCTCGTGTTGTACACTATAAGGACTCTTTCCCTATCAGCTCTTTTCTGTCCACTGTTCCGCTTCTTCACAGTTTTTCTTTCTTGACTCTGGATATCACGTGGTTTCAACTTGTTGCCTGGATGCAGTATTCCCCATTAACCTTTTGCCTCTGTAGCAAAACTGCCCCTGTGATGTCTTCATCAAACACCCAAAAGAGAGAAGCTAAACGGTAACTCACTACTTTATGTTAAGTCATACGTCCTTGTTCTGGTGTCCCTGGGTGACAAGCCCTCACAGACCAGTCAACCGTGGCAGCAGGTTTCTTATAAAGGGTAAGAACAAGATACCTAGATCTCCTAGAAGCTACAGGCTAGCAGCTTTAGTCACTGCTCATGACACTAACCAGCCTCTAGAATCTCACGCTGGATTAGGCCTGCACTGTTCTCACAGCCAACTGTTAGATGTTGAGGAATGCTTCAAGCATCCAGCTAATCCGCTGCTGCTCTGAAGTTGGCCACAGTGGAGATATTTGCACTACAGATGCTGGCACATGCTACAGATTTGGGCTGCTCTGTTTAACACCCACTGGAGAGCAAGCTTTCCAGCACATCAAGCTTCTGGGGCTGAGGGGGAAACACCACAAAACCTCAAAGCACAGAACCATAGATTAGGAGTCTCCCCTAATCTGACACAATCTATACCACCTCCCTCTCCCCTTCCTCTATACTTTGCTCCTGCCAAAGGGGGCAACTTCCTCCCTATCCAGTTGGCAGAGAGACCAGCACTTGCTGTGCTGAACCAGAGATCCCATCTTCACAAACCAGCACGCTCATTTCACGGCCAAGTTCTCTGTAGTCTCCTCAGTAAAAAATGAGCTGTTTCCCCAAATTCCATGCTTCTCACCTGCCCAGTTCATGCCCTTCCTTCCATTAGAGATCCTGTCAGCTTTAGAATTCATAAACCTCCCACAAAGAGCTTTTTTATGCTTGCTTTGCAAACCTTCCAAATGCTGAGCAGACTCTGGCTGGTCTTGCAATAAATTAGGTGGTTGAGGATGAACAAACTCAGAAATTAAGTTTTATAGAATCAATCTCTCTCTCTCTCTCTCTCTCTCTCTCTCTCTCTCTCTCTCTCTCTCTCTCTCTTCCTTCCTGCGCCTCTGACTCCAGACTCCTTGTTCAGGAGTTCCCCTAACCCATCTGAGCCTTGACAACCAAATCAGCCACAAGATTCCAAGCCAGGAGGCTGCAAAAGTCCTCGCTCTGAAACATGTGTGAATTATGCCTGTATGTGAGGGGAGAGGGTTCAAAAATTAAATGACAAAGATTAAACTTTGATTCAGGGACAGTGAATTCATAATTCGGTATGAATCCTGCCATGTCTCAGGCAGTTCAGCCAGCCAGAACAAAATGCCACAGACTTAGACAGAAGACATTTATCTTCCTGCAACACTGGGGCTGGAAGTCTGAGATCAAAAGCCAGCATGGATCTGGGGTACACTTCTCTGGGCTAGAAATGGCCCTGATCTGTCTGTGTCCTCTCATGGCACACAGCAAGCTGTCTGGTCCTTTCTGATCAATGCACTAATTTCGCCGTGAAAGTCCCACCTCTTGACGTCATGAGCACACCCACCTCCCGAAGACTCATCCACCTCAAATACCGTCGTACTTGAATGTTAGGATTTCAACGTATGAATTAGGGAGAAAATCCAGTCCCCAGCACTCAGAAAAAAACAGTCTCCTCTTAAATATTTTTAGGGAAGGTCACCGGAGGCTTTGTGGGAATCTCAACCCTGAAAAAAACATGAACAAACTTGTAACTTCAGTATCAAGGGGGAACACTTGGCCCCTCACATCTGGGGTCATTTACCAGTCTGAAAGTATACAAAAGCTACTAAGACATTACCAAAGGAAAAAAAAAACAGACTACAGTGGGCGTGAGACTCAGGCTTTGAAGTCATGGGGTGGTGGTGGTTTACCGGCATCAAAGCCACCTTCAAGACCAGTGGTTCTTTATCTGTGAGTCGTGAGGCCTTTGGCAAGCCTCTATCTCCAAAAATATTTATACAATTCATAACAGTAGCAAAATTACAGTTTTGAAGTACACACACACACACACACACACACACATAACACACACACACACACACACACACACACACACACACACACACACACAGATAATTTTATGGTTGGGGGGTCTCCAGAACATGAGGAACTGTATTAAAGGTTTTAATAGGAAGGTTGAGAAGCACTGCTCTAGACAAAGCATTCTGAGGAAGCCGTCAGAAGTTCTATGGCATGCCAGCTTTAGATCATGACATTGTGGGGACAATGACCATGGCCTCTCTGGCACTGGTTAATTTGCAGAAACGTTCAAAAGCATCTAGGTGCCACTTTGGAAGCTGGGGCAGAATGATTCTAATGGGCTTGAGGCCAGAAAGAGAAAAGAAAGGAATCGTCAGAAACTGAAAATTCTCCACACTCTGAAAATTAAGAAGTAGTAGAAAGTATCATTCAATTTTTTTATTTATCTATTTTTTTTTTTTTAATTTACAGGATCTCTACCTGACTGTCCTGGTACTCCCTCTGTAGAAGCTGACCTAGAACTCAGAGATCAGCCTGCCTCTGACTCTAGGGTACTGGTATTAAAGGTGTTTGCCACAGTACCTGGCTTCTGTTTTACAGAATGGGGGAGGGAGGACATCAAGGGAGTAGGACAAGGGGCTGGAGAAATAAATTGATCAGTAGGTAAAGTGCTTGGAGCCAAGCAGGAGAACCAGAGTTTTGAACCGTCGCACCCATGTAAAAGATGGAGATGCCCATGTAATTCCAGGGCTGGGGAGCAGACAGGCCCCCTGCAGGAGCTCACTAGCCATCCTAAACAAAATGACGAGGTTCAGTGAGATGTCCTGCTTGAAATACATGGTGGAGAAGGCTGAGGATTGTCCTGGTGTTGTTTGTATTTTGATGATAATTTTGCTTCTCCAAGAGGGGTTATCTGGGATGAGGAGTGAGTCCTGTACTCGGGTGACTTCATGTGAACCTTCTCCCCATTTTAACTTGTAAAATAAAGGCAAGAGGTGGTGATTGGACAAGAGACGGGAAGATGGAGCTAAAAAGTTTTAGGGAGAATGAGGGGAGGAAGGAGAGAGGAAGACTGAAGAGGAGGAAGTGGAGCAGTAGTGTGTGGCCTGGAGAAACCACAAGTTCTAAGGGATCTCATAGCTGGGGAATACAGTAGTGTAGTGGTAGATCTGCCCAGTCTAGGCATGCAGCTTGTATTCATATTAATTGAGTTGTGTTTTCTTTGTATGGGCTTCTTTGGTTGGAGATTTACTGCAACAGGAGAGTGATAAAGACATCCAAACATCAACCTTGGGCCTCCACAGGTCCCACACAGTCCAAGGACTTCTGTTAGTTTCACTGTTCCTTCAGCCCCCAGACCTAAATGTCCCTGAATATAAAAATCAAATAACCTTTATAAAATGGAAAATCCCTAATGCTAATCTATTCTAAACTCATGCTTTGGAAGAGGCAGGGGGGCTGCCAACGGACTGTAAGAATCTCATGGTTATAACATTTCAGCAAGTAGAGAGAAAGCACGGATAATCTTCCAAAAGAATGAAACTTGTCACTCAAGTGACAAGGAAGATCGAGACACACACAAGAAGAACAGAACACAGGACACGTTACAATCCCCCATCTCTGTTTTCTTTATTGTTTTTAATGTCTTTCTGTGTGTGCACACATGTACAAATTCATGTGCAGGCCACAGGATGGCCTTGCAGTTATACCTCAATGGCCGTCCACCTCCTTTAGGATGGAATCGCTCACTTGGACTCTAAAGATTTCTGATTCACCTAGTGATTCCTGGGGCACCAGCTGTCTCCATCTTCACAGTGCAGAGAGGAAACTGCATGCCACTATGTCTAACTTTGTGACATGAGTGCTAGGATCTAACCTGAATCTTCATGCTTGCAATGTAAGCACTTTACAGACTAAGCCGTCTGTCTCCCCAGCCCTACCACTTCCTGGCAGCAGTGGTTTTTCAGAAGGGACTACAGGGATGCAGTTCCTTATGTCCCTGTGCTCTCCCTGAGCATCACATTTTTAGTATTTGGAGCAGAAAGATTGGCTTTATCTTCCCTTGGTCTGAAACCGTCTTCCCAAGTCATACTCCAAATGCCACCAATGGGGAAAGTGATGGAGCTACTGGTTGCTTCCGGATGTAAGCCATTTGCTTTGAAAAGAAGTCATATTGTCAAAAGCTGAACTGAGCAAGCCAACCCATATCTAATTCAGGAAAGAAAATATCACAGACAGACTCAGTATTTCCAAGGCACTTGGCTAAGGCCAAGGCTCAAACATGAAAAGAATTCTGCTGCAGGCTCTGGTCCTTCCTGAATTTGTGATCTTATGTGAAGACCTCCCCAGAGTCATCAAGCAGTTGGAAATGGTCATAAGCAGCGATCACTGCCACTGCCAAAACCAAAGTGGATCTCAACCTCTCCTAGACACATCCCAACCTTCCAAGAAGTGATTCCGGACCATTCTACACTCAGACGACTCCAGCTTAAGTAGACATCAGTCTTGAGACAGGCTTACAGGCACGAAGTTCTTCTGCCCTTGGGTTTTATGATACTTCAGATGGTTTGTACATAAACAGCAGGTCCTGGACCCCTGGTTATAATGTGTATAATTCCTGAGTTTGGAGATTTATTCTGCGAAAGAGAAAGAAGCTAGCCTACTATACATGCTCTTACACATTCTGTATATATGTACATACATAGCATGTATGTTCACATGTGTGTGCGGGTATGCATACAAGTGGAGGCCAGAGGTCAGTCAGGTGTCTTCCCTGATTGCTCTCTACATTGTTTGTTTGTTTGTTTGTTTGTTTGTTTGTTTGAAGACAGAGTCTCTAGAAGATGGTTAAGAACAGCCGGCCGATGAGTTACAGAGATACCTGTCTCACTTTCGCACCTCCAAGTGCTGGGATCAGAACTCACCTCCTCAGTCTTTATACAGTCTTTATGTAATGTTCCTGCCCATTCAGCACGCTGTTGCACATTAAGAGGAAACAGATAATACGGTCTGCCTCCAAGCAGTAAGGGAGAAGAGTAGTCAGTACACAGGGATTCCTGGCCTAGTCCGCATGATTCAAAATACCCATGTGACTTCACTGTGAGTGGATCGACTCACTCATTCATTCCTCTTAGAACTCCAGCCTGCCTCTTCTAGACCAGAGAGTAACTGTTCTTCTCCAACCAGACAACAAACCTCATGTAACCTCTGGGAGCGATTACAACATTTTCCAAGAAGATTCTTGCAAGATCAGGCCATTTCACGATTTAAAAAGATTGGAAATCTATTAGAATTTGGTCTGTGCCTGTGAACCTCGAAGAAGGATTGGAGCCAAGCACTATTAACTATACCTAGTCCTCAACCAAGGGCACCCGGTCACCAGGGCAACTCGACTGACAGGCCAGTATACGCCCAGACAGCTGTACCTTGCATATTGCCCCATCCACATGTCATGTATATAGAATCTTACATCCACCTTTTGGCATAGGGCCTTTTGTGACATCAGAAATGCAAAGTGCTCTAAAAGTTAGCAGACTTGGACATCAAAACCCACAGCCTGAAGCAGCTACTCTGCAGCAAAGGCTCTCAAGGCTTGACCTTTGACAATTCCGATTTCAAGCCAGGCTCACCTGCAGGGCACCCAGTGGGCAGAACTAACAGTAGTAGCTATGGTTCTCAAACTGGCTTAGCATGTGTCACTTAAACAAACCAACATGCGTCTCACTCTTCTTCAGCAACTCAGACATGTTTCTTCTAAAAAGCATGCATTGACAATGCCAGGTTACAGTAATGGCCGCATATAGATGTCGTTTCCCTGTGGATGCTTTATTTTATGTAATGCAAAATGAGGTAATTATGTCAGATTTAATTGCCTTTCAATCGAGAGGAGTGGAAACCCCCAAGAATAATGCTTCATCCACCATGAAATAGCTACTCAGAGCTCTGAAACAGCCAACAAATTAAAATTAAAATTAATGAGATGTGACTGTAAGTTTTATATTTTAGGATCAGATGACAATAACATTGCAAATTCCGTTTTTCATTATGTGCGGCAAAATCCTGGCTCTTTCTCTTTTGAGTACAATGAAGAGCTGGAGAGCACAGAGGCAATCAGCTGCGTGGAAGGGAGTACAGCAAGCGCAGGAAGAGTTCCTGGAGTTCTTGATGGTTATATATAATATATAATTTATCGAGCTACAGTTTCGCCAGAATGTACAAGTCAGCATTGGGAGAGAGCAAACCTTCACACTGAACCCACGTAAAACATCCTGTGTGGTTTGGGGCAAACCTCCAAACACTTTTTGGTTGTTGGCTCTCCAAGGCAGAGGTGACTGCAATGGCTTCCTTGGGTCACAAATGCCATTAATAAGAGCAGGGCTGTCGAATTTATTTGTTTTAATTTGTAAGCCAATGACAGCATACAGACTTCAAGAGTATGAAGAGATTCTATGAGCCTTCTGGGGCTCAGTGGGTAAAAATGCTTCCCACCAAGCCTGAGTACCTGAGCTTTGTCCCTGGGACTCTCATGGTGGAGAGAAACATATTGTCCTCTTACCTCTACATGCACACATAAAAACATACCCACATACATGCACACCAAATAAAAGTGCAAAATAGCAATGAGGCCTTCCCTTCTGTTGCTGAAACCTGATCTCCTGTACCCTTAGGAACCAACTGTGGACAATCACTTTTGAATTCTTTCAACAGTGAAGAACATGTACAACTAAAGGATACACCATTTCTTTTTCTTTTATATCCAGTGCCTAAAAAATGTGTCTGACACACAGCAGGTATGGTGAGAGTACTCGTTTAATGAACGCAATTTGCCCTCCTCTATGTACTTCATACATCTTGCTGCCACTCATATGCGTCCAAGGGAGCCCACAGCAATTCATACATTATACTAGAATGGCTTGTTCTTTCCCTAAAAAGTTTATTTAGGTTTGATCTGCGTGCAGAAAAGGATATCAACTGAAACATGTCTATTTCACTCAAGTTTCACAAAGTGAGAACTCACCTAGCCAATATCCACTTTAAGAAACAGCATAAGGGGGCTGGAGAGATGGTTCAGTGGTTAAGAGCGCTGACTGCTCTTCCAGAGGTCCTGAGCGCAAATCCCAGCAACCACATGGTGGCTCACAACCATCTGTAATGAGATCTGATGCCCTCTTCTGGTGTGTCTGAAGACAGCTGCAGTGTACTTATGTATAATAGATAAATCTTTTTTTTTTTTTTTAAAAAGAAACAGAGCATGAATAATGTGCTCTTAGCTTGATAGCATCTGAGTGCTAGGCCATCTTTATCAGCACCATGCATGGCGATGCCTGACTGCCTTTAAACAGCTACATTATATTTTATCACTGGGACATGTCATAAATTATGGAGCCCAGCTCCAGCCAAGTGAAGCTTTTCCCCGTTTTCACTATACTAGTTGAACAAATAACCTCTGCCCTCCTCACCATCCTCTACCTATTGGTAAGATAAACTCTTTTAAATGATGTTGAACAATCAAAGGCTACATGCATTTTCAATTTTAATCATTCCTTGCTGGAACCCATGTCAGCAACATTGATTGCCAAAACCATTACGACCCCAAAGTATAGTCAGCAGATAAACTGCACTGTCGTCTCCAGCACGCCAATCCCCAGGACGTTGGGTCCTTGGCAAAGGCAGTAGCCATGAAATTCACATCCTACCACTGAATCCTGCAGGCTGGAAAGGAAAAACTTATCATGACCCATGCCATCAGGATCTGACCAGCAGTCCTTTGCTCACCATATCACAGAGCAAGGGCAATGTATTCTTCACTCCTGCTCTGAAGGAAGCTAAGGTCCTGCAGCAGAGCCTCTGAAACCAGGCAGATGAATGCGCCCACTCCAAGAGAAGTTGAATCCTGAAGAGCAGCATCAGCACATGCAAGATGTGAGGCTGCATATCTTCACCCAGGGTTAAGCCATCCACTCCCCATCAGAGAGAACAGGACAGGAGGAGCCGATTCATGCATCTGAAGACTTCCAGCCATTCTCCTGATCAACCCTCAAAAATATACCCTCCATTCATCCCTCAAAACTTCATCAAACAGTGACAGCCATTCTCAAACCTGCCTGAGATGTGGCAGGCAGCAGCCCTACCTATTAATTCTGTGATGGAAACCATGTCACTGTCACTATGCTGTGAACCATAGACTCAGGATCCTAAGGCAGAGGCCTGACACCATGCGAGAAGTCTGTGGTCAAACCGTGGACAGCACCCTCATCCACTCTACAGGCTCAAAAACACTTCCTTCCAGAAACTCTGAAACAGGAAGCTATTTTGGTAGTACCTTCCTGTTTCAATGGTAGGAACTTGAGTGGCAGGAAGGTGGTGTGGCTTTATTCATCCATGGTTGACTTGAATGTTTGCAGTGTCGAAGCAGAGCACACACAAGACAAAGGTTCCACCACTGAGCAGCAACTACAACTCCTGGGTCTTTCCATTGTTTTGTTCCCTGAAGCAGAGCTTCATGTAGCCCAAACTAGCCTCAAACTCATGTATCTGTGGCTGGCTTTGAACTTCTGATCCTTTTGCTTCAGTCTTGGGCACACCATCGCACATACGTGGTCGCTGGATCTTATTTATAATGCTGCCTGGACAGTACACAAAGAACAGGCATGTTCTTCTTGGGATGCAGATTGGATGAAGACATTTTCTCTCCTTGTGGATAAAGAAAAATGGACCGAGGAACTAAACCCTCACTCCAAGGCTCAAGGATCTTTGTGGCAAAGAGGGCAGAAAGAATGAAAACCAAAGGAGAGGAAAGACTGGAAGAGCAAAAGGTGGTAGGTAATGTCAATGAAAGAGTGTTTTCCAGACACACATGCGCACATGTGAAAACATACAGACAGTGACAGCATGTACAAGACCGTACAACAGATGGGGGATAATAGTTATGTAACCTCACTGCCAGCTGAGCAGTCATTAGCATTTGGCAGCTACTGGCAGAGGAAGAGTCAGTTTTGTTTAATGTGACACCTGAGAGGCTGACCACATGTCATGGCAGGTCCAATCCCAAGACTATCCCAGTAACATAAATGGACCCCATGGAGACAGGGGGAAAATAGGTTTGCTCAAAGAACATGGGAAGAGATGGGATGCTAAGCAAGGAGAATTGAGGGGAGTGAATATGTTCAAAATACATTGCATGAAATTCTCAAAGAACTCATTTTTAATTTTAATATTTAATATATTTGAAGATCAGCTTCTATCAGCTATCAGCGGTGTGACTCTGGAAAAGTCCCCTATGCCTTTAGACTCTCTTTCATCTCTAACATGACAGTGTTGCCCAAGAAGTTGCATTGCCAGAATCCAGTTCTCAGGACTTTATGCCCCATACCCAAGGATGCAGAACTATGAGGTCTTATAACACCCTTAGGACTTGGTTCCTCAATTGGCCTCTTGAAGGAACTCCTGGTATCTTGGTTACTTTGCTACTGCTGTGAAAAGACACCATGACCGAGGCAACATGTAGAGATAAGAGTTTATTTGGTTTATGGTGGCAGAGTGAAGGCATGATAGTAAGAACAGAAGCTGGGAGCATGCAGGAAGTAGAGAGAGCAAACTGGGATTGTAACAAGGCTTTGAAACCTCACAGCCCACCTACACTGGTGTATTTACACCAGCAAGGCCACACCGTCTAATCCTACCCAAATAGTACCACCAAGCAGGGACTAAGACCAAGTATTCAAATGTCCAAGACTATGGGGGAAAATCTCAATCAATCTCAATCTCTCTCTCTCTCTCTCTCTCTCTCTCTCTCTCTCTCTCTCTCTCTCTCTGTATATGTCTCTGTCTCTCAGCCTCTTTCTTCTCTCTCTCTCATTTGTTGTTTGTTGTGGGCTTTGTTGTTGTTGTTGTTGTTGTTGCTTGAAACAGGGTTTTTCTTTGTGGCCCTGGCTGTCCTAGAGTTTGCTCTGTAGACCAGGTTGGCCTCGAACTCAAGAGTTGGCATTTTTCACTCAACCCACCACACCTGGGATATGAGGGTCACACAGTTCATAGAATACAGAGTGCCCAGAAGACAGAGCTACCACAAGATATGTTCTTGCTCATCTTGACTGAGTCAGAAACAACCTAATTTCCAGAGAGAACTCATCTCCACAGCGATCTCCTTCCCTCACATTGCCTGCAAGGACAGCGAGCCTAAGATCTTTAGGGGAGGTGACCAGGAGTTCACTTGCCCCCTTCTGTGGATAATCAAAGTTGTTCCAGGCTTGAGAATGGGAGAGAAGATGGCTCGACCAACACAAGGCGGATAACAATTCTGACACCATTAGAACCACTGGGAGGGGCTGTATGAAGGCTCCAAGTGCAGATACAAAGCCCACTTGTCTCTTGCTGGGATCGAGGCTGCCAGCAATTCAGTCACTGGATGGGGTCTGTCAGCCTGGGCTCAGGGAAGGACACTGGACATTACTTGGAAAAACACAATGAATTCATGCACTTATCGGCTGCTTTCTCAGTCCTGTTTCTGCCTCCACACAACCTCATCAAAGCACTTCTTGAGGCCTCCTACCAAAACCCATTAATCCCAAAGCAAGCTGAAGCTAATTATAAACCAAGGTTAAAATACCCTTAAAGAACTCTCCAAAGCCTTTAATGCCCACAGGGAGAAAGCCCATTGTTGGTGGCTTTACCTCTGCTATAAGGGGAAATGTACACTTCCCTCCATTGGGAAGGAAATGGTGTTATCTCTGAGACAAGGTCTCCTGCTGAGTAGCCCAGGCTGGCCTCCAACTAATGGCAAACCCTCTGCTCCAGCCTCTCCAGGGATGAGATTACTGGTGTGGATTAGCACATCCAACTCTCCATTGAAATACTAAGGTACTATTTAACTCAGAAATACAGGCGAAGGGTCAAGTTCATTAAAATTTCAAAGTACTGGATCACACCTTTATCTACCTATCTCCTTCCTTCCTTCCTTCCTTCCTTCCTTCCTTCCTTTCTTTCCTTTTTGAGACAGGAGCTCTCTGTGTAGTTCAGGTAGGTCTTGAACTCAGGACCTTCCTGCCTCTGCCTTCCCAGCACAAGGAATATAGGTATTTGCTACCCACATCCAGCTTTTTTTTTTTTTCATTCTTTGAATATACTAAAATCCCTTTATAATAAGTAAAGGACTAAGGTTGTTATGCTATTACATTGAGTATTTCTAGAAATAAGCTAACAGTTGAAAAAACGTATGCTTTATAAGAAAATTTGATATTGAAAACTGAATTTCTTACCCTTAACCCCTCTTGTTTGTCTCTCAAAAGTCATCATGGGAAACAAGAAGTTCATGTAAACTCTCAGCTACTCTGGATGTAGTATCACACTTAGACCCAGAACTGAAATTCTGGTAAGTGTTTGAGGAGTAGGACCTAATCCTATCTCCCAGGTGGCCTTGACCTCACCATCCTCCCACCTCAGCTCTCCTACAGTCAACAGCTAATAGATGTTGCTTGTCAGTCTCCATTTTCTTCCCCCTGCTCCTACACTCTCTCGCCCTTTCACTCCAGTGTCTATATTCCAACAGGAAAGAGCGAATCTTCTTTTGTGGCACCAGAGGCAAAGGGTTCTCCACATCTCCTTTCTTTCCATAGACCACACCTTTCTTTCCCAACTCCTGTTCAACACAACGCCCATCAGTGACTCAGACCTGCCCCCAAAGTCTACTCAGTGTCCCCAGCTTCTTCTATTTACCCAATCCAGCCATGTACCTCCATAAACAATGGAGACGCCCCTACTTTCAAATTTATTGAGATTTGCTGTCTGCTCACACACTAATATGTGAGGTCAGCATCTCTCTGGTTTCTAGCATCATACCCCAGCCCGGAGAATGCTACCTGGCTTACAGTCAGCATCCAGTGACTATGCAAAGGCATGGGTATAGTCTCTGTGCCTACCAGCTACCAAACTCTGCCTGGTCTACTCACTCCTCAGAGAATATGCATCAACATGCCTGCCACAGGATGCATGGCAGTAGGAAAAGGGACATCTGATCAGAAGAGAGAGTGCTGCTAATGCACTTTATAATCACAGGGTTATGTAAACTCCAGGGTAGGAGAGGAACTGAAATCATCAATATTGTGACATGGGCTTGACGGGCAGAGGTGTGAGCAGAATGGTAGGGCTTCTGAATGAGGGACCTTAGAGGCGACTCTCTGAGTTATCTGAAGGAAGACAGGATAACCAAAGAGAACTGGATTTATTTTAACATCCCAGAAGCACATTCCACATGAGGGAGGCCCAAGTGCCAAGGTCCTGAGTCAAACTGAGCTTGCAGAGTTAAAAAAAAAAACAGAAATGACGCCAGCACGGCCAGAGGGGAAAGGGAGGCAAAGAGGTACAAAGATCTTGACACAGGCTCCAACCAAGAGGTCCTGTGTCACCAACCACACCTGTAAAGCATGGAGGACATTTGGAGGGAGGAGACATGTTGGAATCTTACCTGACTGGGTAAGGATTAGAGAGGAAAAGAGCAAGAAGTTAGAAGCCAAGCAGGCTTGTAGGGAAAAGGAAAGCATCAAACATACTGTGAAGTGGTAGTCTGAGGATCACTATGGAGGAAGGACAAAACTTAGTGATAGGAGAAACTTGGGATGACTCTCAGTGCACAGAGATGACAGAATTGGGGGAGGTGTTTCCATGGGGTTTGGTGTGCTATTCCAAGACCTAGGAGAAATGCCTGCTGTAAGCAGAATGGGATGGAGAGGTGCCAGGAAGAAGCCGGCAGGGGTCTAAATCTGGAGGGAAACAGATGCCTGTCAAAGGAGATAGAATGAGATCATTGGTTATCAGGAAGATAAAGAAGCCACAGAAGCCTGTTGGGCGTGGCCAACGCTCAGTTGAAGCAAGAGGGCAGGGAGGACAGAGGTGAGGACACGGGGGTGGGAGAGGGAGTTATGAAGAGTTATGGGGTTATGGGATGAGAACAGATGGACAAGAAAACACTCCTGGAGTCATCCCCCCACCCCACCGAGGTCAGAGCTTCCCTGGCAAGCACAAGATTCAAGCCCCAACCCTGCATGGTGGTGGATGCCTGTCAGCTAAGCATTCAGGTGGCAGAAGGAGGAGAACCCAGACTTTAATGTCATCCTCAGCTACACAGTGTTTCATTCAGGCCAGCTTGCAAGACCCTATCTCAGAAGTGTGTGTCTGTATGGGGGAAGGGGGTGTCAAATCTGTCAAAACAAAACAGAACCAAGTCTACATGGGGAGAAAGTGAGTCCTATTTCCAACTCTCTACCTAACTACAGCTGATCTTCAGCATCCAGTCTCATCAACATTCATTGGTCACTCCCTCATCCATCCTGCCAGTGGTGTCACACCCACAACAAGTGAGACCACCCATGGTGACACCCTGCCTTCTGTCAGGGATGCATTCCAAAACCCTCAGTGCATCCCTGAAGCTTCAGACAGTAAGAAACCTCATATACTAAGCTTTTCCTATCCATGCAGAGTGAAGATAGTTTGACTTGTAAGTTAGGCACCGTAAGCAAATATATAATAAACTGTAATAAAATAGAACAGACATAGCCATATACTTGGGTAAAACTGTCAGGATTATTATTCTTGTGCTTTGGGGTCCTTAATAAGCAAAATAAAGGTCACACAGACACAGCACTGTCATACCCCACAGTGAATGGCTCCTTAGTGACTAACAGGTGGGAGGTGCATACAGCATGGACATTAGAGACAAAGGGAGGTTGAATGTCCTGGGGGACAGACTAGGATGGAGGGTGGGTCACCATGCTACTCAGAACAGCATGCAATGTGAAACAAACAAACAAACACAAAACTCTGTGAATCACTCGTTCTGTAGTTTTCCACTTACACACTATAGGATGAGGCCATTACACAGGTGAAGGCAGGTACAAGAGAGAATTAGGCCTGTCATTGGACAAGAAGAAAGGATGGGTGGGAGAAAAGTTTTAGGGAAGAGGAGACTGGAATGAGGAAGAGAGGCAGCCAAGAGAACATAGAGGCAGATGTTAAGATTCCACTCTGTACCTTTAAAGGTTGTTATGAATATTCTTAAGGGATGGATATGTATAGGGCTTGGTATGTCTAGGTGGGCAATTTTATCTGATTGGATCAGAGGTTATTATGTTGTGTGTTCTTTCATGTGGCAATGAAGTTCAAAAGAGTATATGTGGTGGCTGGAGACACTGGCCTCCACAGAATTGGGATGTATATTTTTGGCATGGTGGCAACTTGCCTTGGGAACTAGATGGGTAGAGAGATTGTTGCCAGGCTCAGAGAGAAGACATCGGCAGAGTGATATGGGATAGAGCAAAGCGGGTGAGAGGCTTTGCTGACTGAGATGAAGGTATTTACCAGATATCTTGGGGCACTATGGGGCTGGACCTAGTGTGGGATAAAAGACATTTGTTTTTTTATAATTTTGCAGCAACAGAACACAGCTAGCACAACTACGGGGACTAGAAAGATGTCCAAAGACTCAGTCGGGCAGGGGCCTCGACCTCTTTGGTAAGAAGCAGGCAACAGTGTCCCATTTGTCTATTTCTTTTCTATTCCCTATTTCTGTAACTGGGCTTTGTACAGCAAACAATGAGAAGGAGGAACCGATCTGTCAATGACTGTGTAAGTGTTCAAAGAATAAAAAAGCCAGGCAAAGAGAGAAAATGCCACATTAAAAAGAAGTGTGTTAAAGGCTATTGGGTATTGTGGCTCAGGACATAAAGTTATCTCCCAGTTAGTGATCTCCAACAGGGCAAGAATCAGAATGCATAAACGACTAGAGTCCAGGGGACGAGATACAGAGGAAGGAAGTTTGGTTTTGGGGTGGGACTGTAGAGGCTTAGAGGAGATCCTGGAGCCTGTTTGCTTCCCCTGGAAAAGAGTTTCTCACAGCTCTGTTCCAGTAGTCAGTTACAGGATGCCTAGAGAGACATGTTGGCTGAGAAACCTTTAAAATAGGAACCTCATAAATGAAGATTTTTTTAAAACATAGATTTAAAATCACTGTGTGGAGACCAATACATGGGAACATCAACATATATTCTTTAAGGAACAAAACATTCTTTTTCAAAGAAAAGACGCTTAGAAGCATGAATCTGGAATATTTGTGGAGCTTTAATTTTTTTATGTGTGTAAGGGTTTGCCTGCATGTATGTATGTGCACCACATGCATGTCTGGTGTCCATGGCAGTCAAAAACAGGTCTTGGACCCACAAGAACTGGAGTTACAGATGTTGGTGAGCCCCCGTGAGAAGTTCTGGAAACTAAACACTGGTCCTCTCCTAGAGCAGTAAGTATGCTTAGCCACTGAGCCATCTCTCTAGGTCTCTTGTGGATCTCCTTAAACCTTCACAGGTGGCATCTGATCCACCGCCACGTCATACTTAACATCTGGGCAAGTTCCCACGAATACCCACACAGCATGAGGATGAAAAAGGGCCAAGGATTTTTCAGTATCACTCTGAAAAACTTCCAAATCTCTCGCGCCTCTGAAAACATCTCTCCAGACCCCTTCACGTTCCTGAACCATACAGAAATAGCATTCAGAACAGCACTTCTTTGGAAAACAGCACTCCACAAGTTCTGAGCCATACTGATTCTCTGAACTCTCTTAGCCTCAGTGGTAAAACACGAACACAATAAGGATGGGTACTTCCTCGAGTGAACGCAACTGTATAATACCTAACATCATCACAGGCGGTGACACGGTTGCCAAGTCTGTTTCTCAGATGGCTCTACAACCAATCAATTGTGTGAGCCTGAGGCAAGGACTCTATTTGAACTCAAACCCAGAAGACTGGTAGACTCGAGAAGAACGAACGTTCCCTCTGGATTTTCTACTCTTTTTTTTTTTTTTTTTTTTTTTTTTTTTCGGAGCTGGGGACCGAACCCAGGGCCTTGCGCTTTCTAGGCAAGGACTCTACCACTGAGCTAAATCCCCAACCCCCCCCTGGATTTTCTAAATGACTCTCAGAATTGACTTTAACTGAGTTAGGTCAGAGGTCATGGTTGGATTAGTAGAACCCAAGGCATTCCCACCAACAGACACTTTCAGATCTACTGAAATTACCACTATATGCATAAATCCATGTGTCTCATCGATAAGTCACAATAATTATAACTACCATTGCTGCACTGTTACTTAATAAAGGATAAGGTATCAAAAATGAGAAATCAACTGACGAGTATTTCAGTACAATGAGTTTCACTTTCAGTCCCCTGTACTCGGTAATTTCATCCTGTGGACAAGATCTGAGGGCTTCACCAGACTGCTAAAGGGTTTCCTGTAATCCTGAAGTCAAGAACCTGTGGAGTGAAGCCATTCACCATGCCTCTCTAGGTACCAATTTCCTCTCTTTGAAAAGAACTGGAGACACTGGGTGGTATGGAGCAGTTGACAGAGTGCCTTCCTAGCATACCCGAGTCCTTGGGTTTAATCCTCAGCACCGCCATGTACCCGATGAAGTTACCTATAATCTTAGCACTTGAGGTGGAGAAAGTTCAAGGTTAGACTGGACTGCAAGAGACTTGTGTCAAGAAAGGAAATTAAAGCTAGGATTATAGCCACCTATAATCCTATCATTCGGGAGACACAGGTAAGAGGACCCTGAATTCAAGGCCAGCCAGGGCTATTTATCTCAAAAAAATTTTTAAGGGGCTCAGAGAGTAAAGGGATGCATAGTTCTCGAGGAGGACCAGAGCTCAGTTCCCCGTACCCACACCGGGCAACTCACAACCACTTGTAACTCCAGCCCATGCATATGCACCTACACACATATAAACATGACTACAGATAATAAAAATATATCCATTTTAAAAAACCAACCGAACCAGTCACTGTAAAATCCACTCCCTGGTGTCACACCCCAGCCTGAGGAATACTGGGCCCATGGTGAGGCAGGATGGCAGGAGCAGGACACAGACTGAAAGCACCAGAAAGACCCAGAGTCTGGCACAGGCTTTAAATGGCATTTGAGGATCTGCTCTACAAAGCCTGATCCTCAAGGCTAACTGGGGCAACCGCAACGAAACTGTTGGAGAGCTGACTGTGAAAGCCAGTGTCTCCCTCCAAAGGTTTCCTATCACACTAGAGCTATAGATACCGGAAATCCCAACATGCATCAGTGCACCGCTCTGCAAACCAGATACAAAGAATATAATCTTTGTTCTCGACATAAATGGGTGGTGTGGAAGCTGACTTAGAAATATACTTTGGCTGAGAGTCAGGGGCTAAGGCAGGAGAATGGAAAGCAAGTCCCAGGCCTGCCTGGGTTACAATAGGGAGACCCTGACTCACAGCAAGACAGAGACTGGGAATGATTGATTTAAAAGTTAAAGAGTGACAAACATGTTTGTCATAGATATGTGCTTCATGTTCAAATATTAGCATTTTACAACTCTTTTCACTTAAACAGCAAAAAGGGAAAGCACCTGATTCTATAGATCTGTGAATTCAGTTACTGGAAGGTTAAGGTAAGAAGATGGTGAGCTCAAGGGCTACCTGGGCTGGGGGAGTTCAAGGCTAGTCTGGGCAACCTAACAAAACTCAATAATGAAAATTAAAGAGGCTAGGGGTACAGATCAATGGTGGAACACTTGCCTAAAACTCACAGGGCCCTGCATTCAGTCACCAGTACTGGTAGTAAGGAAAACAGAAAAAGAAAAATGAAGGGAAACCTAACATTGCCTGACTTCAGAGAATACAATACTTATCCCTAAGTACTTAGCACTCGGCTCTAAGCACCTCATTCTGGAGTACTAATGTTGAGTATTCGAGTACTTACTCTAAAGAATTAAGTCCACCAATCACCTTTCTGGATAACACTGATATACACAATGACCGCTTGAGTTCACTTAATCCTAGAAGCTGAACTAGTTAGTACTGTAGTTGAGAATTAGGAACTCGTAGACATGTTGAAAAAACAACCAAGAGGGAACCAAACATAGAAGGAGACAGAGGGGACTGTTACCTTCCCCAAGCACAATTCAAGTGCAGATCACAGCCCCATCCTCATCCAGCCTTAGAGAAAACCTGTTTCCTTTGCTTAAGTAGCTGTGGGAATAAGCCCTGAATCACCAAAAGCCTCCAGATGGCTACCCCATGGCTTCCTTCATCATCAGCCCTCAGAAGTGACAAGTCCCAGGGCAGTAGAGCCACCATTAATACATCCAGCGGTATCCAGACAATTGGTCTAAGAAATGCTGCCTCACTTCCTCAGCAAAACAGTGCAGACTCTTAACTTCTTCCAATAGGACCCATGTTGGGGTGTCAAGTTTAACTGGAAGGAATCTCTAGAACAGTTATGTTAGCTGCTTTACAAGGGAACCCCAGCATCAAGGGTGCACACGACTAAACACACTTACAGAGGAGACCTCCTACCCATAGCAGACAAGCCCAAGTACATGCTCGGCATGAATGCTGATGAGAGGTTTAATTGATAGATTAGGCACTGTCAGACCTGGAACAACAGCTAGTAATAAAATAGAGTAGAATAATGTAGCAAAACATAAGTTGTATGAATGTGTTCTTGCTCTCTCTCTCTCTCTCTCTCTCTCTCTCTCTCTCTCTCTCTCTCGCTCTCTCGCTCTCTCTCCCCTCCTTTCTCCCCTCCCTCCCTCTCCTATCCCATATCATATTGGGACCTCGGTTGACTATTAATAACTGTAACTTCAGAGAACGAAACAGTAAGGAGGACTACTGCTTACCTGGCAAAACCTTCTGACTGGCAGAAATAAAAAAAAACACAATCTTTGTTTTCCAGAATCCTTCCCCAGGCTCCCCTTTAGCCCATTAGCCATGCTGGGAATCGTGACTTTAATCTCAGTACTCAGTGGGGGCAGGTTCGAACACAGGAGTTCGAGGCCAGCCCGGTCTACAAAGTGAGTTCCATGTCTCACTCAAAAAACCAACTAGTCAGAAGGGGTCAGAGGGAAGGGTCAGGATCCCAGAAGAGACACCAATGACCCTCCCTAAGCCTTCCTACATTAACAGTCAATAAAGCTGATCTCCTGGCTGCTAGCAAGCAGTCCCAGCTGTTCTGCCGAAGAGGCTAGCAGTCCCTCGTAGGGGAGATGGGATAAGGCAGAAAGTAAGGGATGGCACAAGAGATTGCAGTGAAGAGCTGCAGAGTGAAGGAAGGGAGCGGAAGGCAGAACTGAACCACAAGGAAAAAGGCTGGAGTGTGGGGTGCAGCGTTTGGCTGGTGGGGGGACAGTCCTGCAGATGGGGCACAAGCACAAGAGAGTGAAGTCACAGAAGTGACTCTCCATGGAATATTGAACCACAGAGGTGAGTGGACTCTCTACAGTGTCACAAAAGGAGGATAGGGACTTCAGTGTGGGGACTCTGACAACTCAGGGTCTCCTGCAGCCCGGGAAGGTTTCCAAACACAAGAGCAGAGACACCCTCCACACACACACACACACACACACACACACGAAAACTCATGCCTGACTTGAGTGCATAGTCTGCGCTTCAACATCCACACCTACCTGCATCTGCTGGGTTTAGCGAAGTAAATGTCCCAGATTACACCCTGGAACAACTTTGCTAAGCTCTGTCCCCTGGAAACACTATTCAATCGCTTTCAATGCCCTCTGATAAATAACCAAAAACCTGACTACAAAATATGGGAAAATGCAGGAAACATTCTTACTCCTGTGCCTATGACTATATACAGCACACCATCGGAAACATACTTGCTGGGAACAACTTGTAACCCAGGTTAAAGTTAGAAAGCATGTCTTATTCATTAACTAGTACTCTATACTGCTTAAATAAATTAATGTCCTCTTGTGGTGCAGAAGATGGAAGCCAGGGCATGCTCTCTGATTGTCACATATTTCACTTACACAATGACCAGCTACTTACTAGCAGGTATCTAGCCAAGTACTTATCAAGGCTAAGTCAAGACCTGGTGATCTGGGACTGACGAAACCTCACCTATCCATATGGCCTGCAGCCATGCGGAGGAGCAAAAATTCTAAAAGTAAAGCCAAATTAAAAAAAATGTTTTGGGAATATACACATAGATATATATTTGCAGGCTTTCAATCTGCATCAAATTATAATATACTAAGGATGGAATTAATAATATACTAAAGCCTGAGTCCTGAGTCCCGGTTACATAGGCACATAGGATTATGTGTCTGAAATGAGTTTAGATGTCACAGCAGACTAATAACTTTAGGCAGTGTTCTTGCAGGTCTGGGATGTGAAGGAAAGAGGTGCGCTGACGGAGCGAATTAAGGGATTACATTTCAAACGTGCCAACTGGGTGGACCTGGGAGAAAGTGATAGAATTCTCACACAACACATTTGTTTAACCCAGAGGCTCCATTTAAAGTCCAATTGTCATGGCAATCGTCCTGCTAAAGGTGAGTGCTTCCTCCTTGACCTGGCTCAATGAAAAGTGAAAGTGGAAAGTTTTCCCACCTGGGTCCAACGCCACGGTTTCAGATCCAAACCCAGAGGCCAGAGTTCAGAAATGACGCTGGAGCGCTAGCGTACTGTGAACACAAACGCCACGCGCTAGCGCCGGACCTACCCCTTTCCTGCCCCTTAGGGAAGCTGTGTCACACCTCTCCATCTATGCTAGTAGGTCAGATGGCTGTTCGCACACACAGCCCCCGGACCCTCTTGCCCTCCTTCCCACGCCACACACTTCCTGCCTCTTCCACCACCTCTACTGGCAGCTTCGGCTTCCCATTTTGTCTCAGACTGCTGTCGGGACTGCAGTCCTAGGGAGGGAGGGAGGGAGGGAAGGAGAGGGACTTAGGGGCTTCCGAGTGGGATCTGGGAAAGGACGCTCGCAAAGCACACCATCCCACGTGCGGCCCTCGCTGACCACCTACGGCAGTGGGGACCCCGCGCGCTCCCACAGTGCGCGCCACTAGAGTTGGGGTTCGGACGGGGAAGGATCTGAGTCCCCAAGCCTAAAAGCACTTTTACATCAGAGCGGGTTGAAATCTCGGGGTTGCAGCACCGGGACCGAGTAGCCGAGTGTGCGCCAGCTCCGCGGGGCCAAAGTGGACTCAGTGGCGCTCAGACGAGGGTGGGGCGGGGCAAGCACTCACCAACCCCGTACTTCTGCCTCTTGGTAGGGATCAAACGGGCCATGGCGACGACTTCGCCCCGCGGCGCTAGCGGCTACAGCCACTCGTGCTCGGAGCGCCCCAGCGCCGGTCGGACTCCTCCGCCATGTTCGGGCAAAACTTGGGCGACTTTGGCGCGCCGGCCGCGTCCACGCCGTCCCGCCTCGCTCGCGCCCGGTGCCCCCGCACGCACGCCCGCTCGCCCGCGGTCACCTGCTGGGGCCGGCGGTCGTGCAGCCCAGCGCGCCTCCCGGCGCCGCCTCGGCTCCTCCCGCTGGCCGCGCCCTCTGCGCCCCGGGGCCGCCCGCCTCCCCCGCCGGCTCCGCCTCGCCCGGCTGGAGCCGCAGCCGGGAGCCGCCCGCCTTGTCTTCCCAGCGTCGGCTCTGCGAATCCCCAGCGCTCCGGGGCTGTGCTGCGGAGCGCGGAGGAGGAGCTGGTGAGAGTTACTGGTCGCCTCCGGACCTCAATAAATATTTGTTGAATGAATGAGCCGTGTGCTCCCGCCTTCGCCTCCGGGAGCGTCTGCAGCAGCCCTGAGAGCCGGAAGCCGAGCTTCAAGGTCCTCAGGGAACTGTGGCAGAGGACCGGGGCGCTTCGGAAGTATCCAATCTAGGGGACCCACTGTTAGGACACTTGACAAAGCTCAACTCTGGAAACCCCAAACACAGGGACTTATTTCTCCCAGTTGGAGCAACTCAAACTTTCACACTAGGGGAAGAAGTCTGCTCTAAGAGGTTCCCCTTTCCAAATGACTCCCTGCCCAGAAGGCTTCCTTGTGTGGAGGACGCCAGAACATCTACCACCCTCGACAATCTCCTTTCCGGGTCCTTTTCCAGCCTGGGACTGAGGACTCCAAAAGGCAGCTGTGTGTTGAACTGCTCAGGGGTGCGCTTGGCGCCCTCTGCCTGCGGGTAGACGCGCTTCCCCCTTGGAGAGACCTTCAGAATGAAGTAGAAGCTACTTAGTAAAGGGACACCTCATACTTAGAAGTAAAATTTCAAACTAACTAACCAGTTAGCTTCGCCATCTGAAAAAAAAAAAAAAAAAACCTCTTGCGGGAAATTGTGTTGTTTTTGGGATCTGTGCATGTGAAGGCTTTCTTGCCAGTTTGGAACCTGACAAGAACAGAACGTGTAATTAAAACACAGTAAAAGACAGTAACGCTTGATTAGAGATGAGTGAACTCTGGTGACTTTTTGCAAACCATGCCTGAATATTTTTTTTTTAATCCTGGTTTTCCTCCTGAGAAAGTAAGTTATGAACTTGGAGCCCTGGTTGAAAGAAACATAATAGGTACCCATTATGTGCTTCAGCCGTCTTAAAGTGGTTCGGTCACAACTTTTTTTAAATGTCAATTTTTATTCTTGATAAGGGCGAATTTAAAGTTAAGCATGATTACATAATGTGTCATTTATTCCCTTTGTAATTTAAAGTTACATGTTCATTGTGTACGAAATACTGAGTGCTTAAAAAATATAAAATCACCAAAGAATTTAAGCAGTAGGAAAACAACCAACCAAACTACAAACTGAGCTATGTACTAAACAGTTCTCAAAGGAAGAAATTAAAAATGGCTAAGGAAACACTCTAAAAAAAGAAAGAAAAAGTTCCAATAGGAATCTATTTATAATACGCAGCAAGACATATTTCCATCAGTGTAGACCTGACATCCACAAAGATTTCCACCATCTTCCCAAAATAACTTCTTGGTCAGTGACTTAACCACCCAGGTTAGATAATTTCTTCTTCCTTCCTCCATAAGTGACCTACTATGTGTTGGGCACCGTTCCTATAATGGAGTTTCAGCAATGAGGTAAATGACACTCCTACCTTCACGCAGCTGTTGGAAGAATTTAAGACTTGAAATGCGTACCAAAGGAGGCTAGGCCCCCAGAGAGAAACCCTAGCTAGGAGCGTGGGGAGTATGGGTGCCAGAGATTTACACAGACGCATCTGGAAAGACATCTGAGATAAGGAGAGACTGAAAGGCGGAACTACCGGAAGTGAGAATGACCCCATGATAAGAAAAAGGGAAGTGTTCTGGACTGCCTGAACAGCAAACGCAAAGGCCACGGAGCAGGTCTAACAGGCTCCAAACCGGCAGAGTCCTGGACAGTGAATGATGGGAGTTAGACAGGAAACTTGGTTCAAGAGGCAGAAGTAAAGGCCATGACCCGGACGAGGACTTCCTGTGTTATTACAAATTCTAAAGGTTTTGAGCTTGTGTCGGTGGGGATACCAGACACTGTCCAATTGTTTCTGCTGTGCTGTGAACCAACTCTAAAGGGCTAAGGGTGTCAGTTTAATGGAGACAGCCTGGGATGGTAGGCAGTTGTGAAAAGGGCCGGAGTTCTAGACATAAAGTGAAGGGGGCGCCAACTAGACAGTGCCAGCAGAGAGGGATTCTCAGTGAAGCTTACTGGCCTCTCTGCTTTAGCAACAAGTGATTCTGGAAAAAGCATGGGGAAAAAAGTGCCTCTATTTTGTTGCTTTTGGGTTTTCGTTTTGCTTTGTTTGTTTGTTTTGTTATTTTGTAATCTTTTCTCGCTCCGTATTCACATAGGCTCTATAAACCTTGGCTTTGGGGTGTGAGGAACAAAGTATGACCCCGGTCTTGAACGACTAGTGATCACGGCTGCCATTTTTATTGTTGATCTTCCATGATATTATCCTTGTTCATATTCTGTTTTGGATCAAAGTTTTCCTTTGAATATTTCCAAGGACTTTAACTTCCTCACCCTTTCTCTGCTCAGCCACTGCTCCCCCTAGACCCTTAGGAGCTGTCAACCTTGGTCTGGAATATAGGTCTGGGCTGCCCTGGAGCAGGAGCTACCCAGATTTCCCTCAGTCACCTATGTGCAGGGATATGAATCTTTGTTCTTTAAGCAAGCTTCCCCCCTCCCCCAACATTTAATCCAGGCTAGAGTGTTAATCCGTTTACTCTGTGGAACTTGGTTTCAACCAGTATCATTTCAATTGATTCATGCTTTGGTGTCCTTATATGTTCTTTCCAAAACTCCAGGTTTGAATTTGAACTCAGGAGATTTCAGGCTTTGCAACCATTGATTGCTTTTAAGAGAGCTGGAGGAAAATAGAAAAAAAAAATCCAGTGTGTTTATTCTTTTCCCTCTACTGACTGAAGTCCACCCACTTGTTATATCAGATGGTTCTATTCCTAGTTTGAAAGTCCACTTAAATCATAAAAGCGCAGCTATTCAAAGTCTTGTTATTAAAATGAGGTTTAAAATTAGACAGTTGACCAGATGGGTAGGTGGAATGACAGCATGTTTCCCAGAATTATCTTTTTCCTCTTCGATGGTGACTTTTCAGAAAAAAAGAAAAGAAAAGAAAGAAAGATATCTCACAATTGCAGCTATCTAGATTCTAAAGCCCTTAAAGATTCAGCAACTCTTGGACACAAGAATACTGTGCTTTGGGAGCTCCAGAGACAGAAACAAGGAGAAATGAATTTCCAAGCTAGGCTAATTGACCTGAATTCTGTAGCCATCCCTGACAGTACCTAATATAGGATACCAAGACATCTGGACGGGGCTCTACTTTCCCCTTTAACCAGGTTTATTTTACCAAGTTTGACACAACTTTCTTGCGAGAAGATATGGATTCTGTTAAGGACAGTTTTGTGGGTGTTGTTGTTTTTTGTTTGTTTGTTTTGTTTTGTTTTTATTTTTTTCTATATAAGGAAATGAGTTGCTGCTAGAACTACAAGGAAATCATAAGGGATACTAGTGATGACTGGTTCTGAGCAGAGGTTTGTGGGTATTTACAGGCAAATGCAGTGGATCAGGTGATATGCTGGAATTTGGGACCCCTGAGCTGAATGGGGCAAAGGGGCTCCTCTTCCCATCCCTGGAAACAGTTTCTCATACATCCCAGAGATTCTCACATGCCTCTATAACGCCAAACAGCACAGAGGCTGAGTATCGCTGGATCATTCTCAGGTTTGCCAGCTGGCTTTGTCTGGGGCGTGGACCCCAATAGTTAGGAAGACAATAATCATGGTTTTTATACCATTCCTTTCTTGGTCCCCCTCATGGGAAGATTCATGCCTGGCCAGCACTTTAACCTTTTGCACAGCAAAACAATACACTTTCAGTTGTACTTCTAGGGTGTTCCTTTGTCACAGACGTCTACATGAGTTGGCCCCACCTTGCAGAGGAAATTGATGATGTGAAATTTAAGAAATCATTAGTTTGTTTGCTCAGTGGCAGACATGGCACCATGATGTGCTGTAACCCCAGGGACTCTATAAGGTGACCTCTATATAAACTCTCTAAGGAGGAAAACACAGGAGCCCCTCCTCCCCCAAGCTTGCAGGCCAGATAGCTGAAAACTACAAAAAAAGAAAAAGAAAAGAAAAGAAAACCCTAACTTAAACCAAGAATAGGGTAAAGACAGACACTCAAGGTTTCTTTTGACTCCCACGTGTGTGCGTGATACACACACACCAGCACTCACACACACATGAATGTGTACACACACATAAACACAAACAGAATTTTAATTAATCATTAGTACATTGAAACTATAATACATTCACAGTCATGTGAGGCAGATGGAAGCTCTTTGATTTCAAAAGAAATACATGTATATAGTTTTAAATATTATACATGGTTTTTGAAAAGTCCATGTATGGGCAATGACAGACATACATCCCTGTAATCCCAGCACTCAGAAGAGGGAGGCAGGAGGATCAAGAGTTCAAGACCATCCTAGGATACATGAAACCCAGTCTCAAAAAACAAAAAAACACAAAGTGGGAGCTGGAGACATAGGTCCATGGTCAGGAGCACTTACTGCTTGCAGAGGACCCAGGTTCTGTTCCAGCCACACAAGGCAGCTCACAAACATACGTAACTCCAGTTTCAGGGCATCTGACATCTTCTTCTGACCTTTGTGGCTTCCTGCATGCATGTGGTACACAGAAACATATGGTGGCACACCCATAACATAAAATAATGAATAAACCTTTTAAAACAGACTTAGTAAAACTGTTCAGATGAGATAATAATGAAAAGCAGGACATAATATGGAAAGCTCGTGGGCTATGAGCAAGAGCTGGAAACTCTCTGCTTAAACCTGACCTTGATCTGTGATAGGAGTGAAGGTTCCCCATCAGCTCTTGACCCCACTGACACTTGGACTATATTGTCCTCCATGACTGTCACATCTAGCAGTTCTTCCTGTCACTCTGGCACAAAAAACAAAACCTTGATCTAGAAATTCTATTCAGTATGAGAACAATTTTGAAGACACTCACCATCATAGAGCAATAAGGAATCTGTGGGGCCAAGCTTTATACCTGGTTTCTTTACTACCAATGCAATCCTTCCAGGCAGATAAAGTAGAATGGTTACAGACACAATATATGCAGTAACTTGATGGTTCTCACCCTTCATAATGTTTTCACTCTTGATTATAGTTCCTGATGTTGTGGTGACCCCCATCCATAACATTTTGTTGCTACTTCATAAGTGTGATTTTGCTACTGTTATGAATTATAGTGTGAATGTCTGATATGTGACCCCTGCGGGAGTCATGGTTCACAGGTCGAGAACCACTGATGTAACTTTTGTTTTCTTCACCTACAAATGTGGGAATGGTAGTTTAAAAGATGTAAGACATTGCCTGCATAGTTAATTAGTGTCAGACAGAAGTAAATCCAAATCCAGAGCCCTGCTGGAAACTGAAGATCATTGGCCTTTTTCTGGAAAGGTGTGTGTGTGTGTGTGTGTGTGTGTGTGTGTGTGTGTGTGTGTGTGTGTGTAGGGACTTTGTTGCAATGACTTGAGTCTACGATGAGACAGGAAAACAGCCACAGTCAGTATGTAAATGAATGCCTATGGCTATATTTCAATAAAACCTTATTTGTATCCAAAGCTCACATAATCTTATACGCATGAAATAATCCTTCTTTGGATTTTATTCCACAGTCATTTAGGAAAGTGAAAGACAGTTATAACTCCAGGCTATGTAAAAGCAACAGATAAGCTGACTTGGCCCTGGGGCCCTTACGAAGCCAGGCTCACCACCGCCCTTAGGTGGGTGGGAGGGCTGCATCACATCTAGGAGTAGGGCGACAAAGGAGGAACTTTCTCATTGGAAGTGTATGCATGAGTGTCTGCGAGAGAAGTCACTGGAAGGAAAGCTCCCTAAGTAGTAAAGGTTGACTTAGAAATCACAAGGCAGGGGGCTCTGTGGAGGGTCATGAATATGTAATCCCAGTGCTCTGGAGGTGGAAGAGGGAGAACAGCACAGTCAGGGTAGTCTGACCTCTGTAATAAAACCTTTTCTCAGTGAGAGACAGAGAAGATGATATGGAAGGGTTAGGGGGCCAGAGACTGTGGCGAGTCTAAGAGCAATGAGAATCCACATTTTTTTCTTTGTTTTTGTATCTTCCAACCTAGCCCCTTTGAAGTCTATACTAAATGGTTGCAAACAATGAGTGTGATGGTTTATATAGGCTTGGACCAGGGAGTGGCACTGTTAGGAGGTGTGGCCCTGTGGAGTGGGGGTGTCACTGTAGGTGTAGGCTTTAAGACCCTTATCCTAGCTGCCTGGAAGTCAGTCTTCTCCTAGCAGCCTTCGGATGAAGATGTAGAACTCTCAGCTCCTCCTGCACCATGCCTGCCTGGATGCCGCCTTGCTCCCATCTTGATGATAATGGACAAACCTCTGAACCTGTAAGCCAGCCCCAATTAAATGTTGTCCTTATAAGAGCTGTCTTGGTCATGGTGTCTGTGCACGGCAGTAACACCTTAAGTAAGGCAATAACGATGGTGATGACAAGCAAAACCCAAACCTCTGTGAGACAGTGGCACACACAAGAGTGCTTTCGTAGCCATAGCGGACACCTCCAGAGGGCACAGAGGCACCTCAGTGGATGACCCAACCACTACCGCCACCACGAGAGACTGGTATTAGAAGGAAATGTCACAATACCCATGACTAGACTAGAAGGGCCAGATGGGTGTGACGATTTCACCTGGTGAAGGCTAGGCAGAATTGAATAGTGAGGTTGCTATAGGAGTCCTTAAAAGAATGGCTTGGGGTCTTCCAGAAATACTTGAAAGGTAGAGTAGGCATGTTCATGATCAACTGGCTGGCAAAGGCTACTTGTTACCCTACCTGCTCTTTGTCCCGTGTGTGTGTGTGTGTGTGTGTGTGTGTGTGTGTGTGTGTGTGTGTGTGTGTGTGTGTGTGTGTGTGTGTGTGTGTGTGTGTGTGTGTGTGTGTGTTTGTGTGTGTGTGTGTGTGCCTGTGCGTGCGTGTATCCTTTGGGAGAAAGGCCAGATAGGGTAGAATTGTTACAGACACAATAAAAGTGACTCAGAGCTTTAGAGGCTGTTAATTTACTCAGCAAGTGTTTGAATTCCCTTGTCTTGGAAGTTGCTCCTTGAAACTGTGTGCTTGCAAAACCCTTGAACAGTGTAACTAGATATAGGTTAGAATGCTGGCAGTGCCAGGAACTGTCCTCCACCTAGCTTCATCCAAGTGCCTCACTCATATTTGGGCGTGACTCCGGGACTCCGGAACCCTTGTCTTTCAAGATATCCAACTGCCTTCAAGTACTTTGCAACAGTTGCCTTACTCAGCAGGGTAGTCCTGGCAGACAGATTCCTGGAGTTCATTACTTTTGTCGTCGTTTCTTAGTCATCCTACTGTGGCATCATGTTCTTATGTAAACAGGCCCATCCCTCTCATAATATTACACCTCAGGGTTTGTTCTCTTAAACATTGCATGCCACATTTGCAGAGAGCCCCTGAGGAGGAGAACCCACCTCAGTTGATCCTGGATGCCAACTCCACTTAGAAATGGTCGGTTTGTTAGTGCCTGCCCTTGTTAAAGTGGTCTTGGCACACTCAGGCAACTCAGGGTTGCCAGGCAAACCCTAGGAGGTGATTTTTATTTTTCCTGTGATTTGCTAAAAAGAAAAAGTCCTCTCAGAGTCTCAGTCTGTGTGTTTGCAAATTGCTCTTGTAATTCTTTGCCTTGGTGCAAACGCTAGAATTCTTCAAGGTGGCATACAAATTTGAAGAGAAGGGACTATGTGCCCAAAAGTGAACAACTGGATAATTCAAACAGCCATGTAGTTAGCTCAATCTTCTAAAACCTGTTTTAAGTAGAAGCGTACTAGTGAGAAGAAAGGCTTAGGGAATTTATTCAAGAATGAAAAGAAAAGGGCTGGGTGTGATGGCAATTGGGAGGGAGAGGCAGGAGGATCTCTGTGAGTTTCTGGACAGCTAGGGCTACATAAAGACCCTGTCTCAAAAGAAGTAAGAGGAGGAGGAAGAGAAAGAAGAGGAGAGAAAATGTGAATAAAAGGAAAACATAAGCACACATATTTAGAATTAAAAATGATCTAGAACCACAGGTGTAGAGAAACCAAAGTACGTAAGACTATATTCATGTATAAGTCTTATAAAACAAATTGTAAAGAATCACAATGTAAAACAATTACCTGGGAAATGTAAATTTAAAATATTGAGCCAAAGAAAGAGAGAAAGAAGAAAAAAAGAAAGAAAGAAAAGAAAGAAAATCCAAGCCCAAGTTAACTAAACGGCAAAGAAGAAACAGGAGCAAAAATACTACGTGTAACTAATATGGCTAACTGGAACAGCAAATACTTTTTGAATACCTAAAAAAATAAGTCAGTTAAGTACAACATTTTCACTCTGTATCATTCATTTTTTTTCTGTTGATGTGATAAAAACAACATGACTTACAGCAACTTAAGGAAGGAAGTGTTTTTGTAGTTCCCTAGGGGTGAGAGTCCATGATGGCAGCAGGCATGTTGGTGTGCATGGCGAGGAGGCATGGGGCAGGCATGGTGGCAGAAGGAGGAAGCTGAAAATCGCATCTGAAACAAAAGCTGGAAGCAGAGAAAGGGGAGGGAGGGAGTAAAAAGGAGAGAAACGGAGACAGAGAGCGAAGTAGTAAGAGTAGGGCGAGGTTCTATCATCGCTCAGCCTGACCCCAGTGATGCACTTTCATTGCCAAGGCCCCACCATCTAAATCTTTAGCACCAACTGGGAAGTGTTCACATCCCCTAGCCCATGGAGGGCGCCTCTCATTCAAAGCAGCACACTATCCATAGGAAAGGGCAGAAATCTCCCATTGGATCCTTTGAGACACCTCCACCCTACTTGAGGTAATGCTCTGACTCCAGGAGAGGGGAGTCATGGAAGGCTGGAAGGCTGGGAGCGGCAGGGAACTGTACAGTGGTAGGGCACACTGTACTCACTGCAGGGAACTGTACAGTGGTAGGGCACACTGTACGCACTGCAGGGAACTGGACAGTGGTAGGGCACACTGTACGCACTGCAGGAACTGGACAGTGGTGGGGCACTGTCGCACTGCGAGGGGAACTGGACAGTGGTGGGGCACACTGTACGACTGCAGGGAACTGGACAGTGGTAGGGCACACGGTACGCAGTGCAGGGAACTGGACAGTGGTAGGGCACACTGTACGCACTGCAGGGAACTGGACAGTGGTAGGGCACACTGTACGCACTGCAGGGAACTGGACAGTGGTAGGGCACACTGTACGCACTGCAGGGAACTGGACAGTGGTAGGGCACACTGTACGCACTGCAGGGAACTGGACAGTGGTAGGGCACACTGTACGCACTCTGGGTGAAAGCCACGAATTCCGGCAGCGCCTGCAGGTACCAGGCAAACACAGGTATATATCCATACAGCAACAAGGCAGCACATAAGCATACAGGCAAGCCCACAGACAGACAGACAGACACAGGCTTGTGAAGGCAAAGATTCAAGTCTTAGTGTCTGACCTCAAGGCTGTGTTTATACAGGACACACACACAAAAGTGACATTCTTCCAGAAATGGTTATATAAGAGATTACATCACTGTTTACATTTGGGGTTCCCCAGGCATCCAGTGTTGACTCACAGACCCCCGCCCCACGTCCAGTGTCAGCCGTATTTTAACTAACTCATACAAGAGATGTGTCTCAGCACTATGTTGTCTGATCATAACCGATTCTTTACAACCTTCTCTTCCTAACACCCTAGTAGTAAAACTTGTTAAAACATATGGCATAAAACCAGAAATGTGTATCTCTATATGTATACAGAACAGAAATACCCTCTAGCAGAGATCCAGAATAAAATACTAATGAATCCCACCAGGCAATGGTTAGAAGGAGCAATATAGAATGAATTACTGAATTTTATTCTAATAGAATGCAAGAAATCTGTCAACAGAATATCTTATCAGAAGGTCAATAGAGACAAGTCCAAGGATCAGCTAAGAGATGTGTCAAAGACATTTACAAGGCCCAAGGGCTAAAGGCTTGGCTCTCAGCTCAGTGCTATTGGGAGGTGTTGGGACTTTTAAGATGGACGATGAGCCACTAGGGGATTGGGATGGTAAGGGACTGGGAGGCGGGGGTGGAGGTCGTACTTTCTAAGAGGATTGTGGGAAACTGGTTTCTTCTCTCTTCTTCCTGAGGTCTTTTTTTTTTTTTTTTTTTTACCTCACAGAAGCAGTCACTTCATAGACTTCATAGATTCATACTCTCATGGTGACAACAGTAAAAGTAGGAGGAGGTGGGGGCTGCTTGGAGGAAGTACGTGACTACAATCACCGTTGACAAAGGCCTGTTGTCCCCTTCCCTTTCTCTATCTGTCTCTATTTACTCTCTGTCATGAGTGAGCTGGTTTGTCCTATACCATAATAATCTGCCTCCTCACAGGCCAGAAGCAAAGGATCCAGCTGGCCAGGGAGCTGTGAACTAGAATAAATCTTTCCTCCCTGGAAATGATTTCCCTCAGGCATATTGTCATTGTGACCAAAACAAACAAACAAACAAACAAAGAACAAAACTGGCTAACATGGCCACATATTAATAATAGATGGCAGCACACATCTGTAATTCCAGGAACTAGGATATTGAGGCAGGAGGATCCTAACTTTGAGGTCAGTTTTGGTTACATTAGAAAAATATTAAAAGATTCTTGGTTAGAGTCAGGCACAGTGGTGCACACCATTGATCTCAGGACTTGGGAGGCAAAGGTCAGGTGAGTGTCAGGATAGCCAGAATTACCCAGTGAAAATCTATCTGGAAAACCAACCAACCAACCAAACAAACAAATAAAATTAATTAAATAAATTAAATGATCCTTGGGTACATGGTAAATTTGAGGCCAGGCTATATCTAAAAGACCCTGTCTCAGTCACCTCCTAAATAAAAACTGAGGGAGAGATTGGGGTGGGGGATTCCCTGAAGCTAGAACAGCTTCTAAGAAGCTATGTCTAATGAAAAGGGAGACATGGGAACTGCATGAATGGGAGTAGAGCAGATTGCCCTTACTTGCTGACGACAGAGGTGACTGAGTTGACATTTTTAAATGAAGCAAAAATCACATGAAAGCCATGGCTTGACAGTCCCTTCCAAAAGGCAAGTGAAAATTTAATGGCCATGGTTACAGCATGGAGGTGGTCAGCTTACAGAAGTTCTGCATTTAAGAATCTTCAATATTATTATAGAGGGCAGTTTCTTGAAATGATAAGTTTGCCTCTTTGGGTCTTTGCTGGATTTCCTCTCTTTGCCTTACGACATATCATGGATTTCCATGCCAGGGGCTGGCTTTGTACACTTGGACTTCTCAACAGAGCCATAAACAATAAACTTTGTTTCTTTATAAAATACCAATTCTGTAGTAATTTGTTCCATGAACAAAGCCAGACAAAAAAGTTCTAACACACTTCCTACCATGGGTACCAACAAGCACTTGCACGCACGCATGCGCGTGTGCACACACAGATGCACACACACACACACACACACACACACACACACACACACACACGGGTTTGCTCACACATGCGCCAGCCCCTTCATAAAATCTCCTACTACATTGAAATGATGATCTACTACTACGATGATCTTTCAATTCCTGCAAATTCTGTCCCTCTCCCCCACAATGTTCATAAGCAAGTGCAGAAGAGAATCTGACTGCCAAAGGCTATTACTTGATTTGTTACAGAAGAGTCTAAACAGACAGAGCCGGAGGGTTGTCCTTGGCTTGTCAATGGGCGCTCTCCTGGGCGGAAGGAGCCTTGTAGTAATGTGAAGTGTCATTTCCAGCTCTTCCAGCAAAGTGGAGGCCATGACTGCCATAGAAGGCGTTTACAAGGCCTCACCTTCACCTCTCCACCCAGAGCTGACAGCCCTGCCCCTGTGGTAGAGGTGCTGTCGTGATCTCTGTCAGCATTGTCTTTTCTGTAAAAACCACAGGACTCTCTTCACAAGTAAGGCCAAAGTAGTTGCACAATAGATTTTGCACAGGGTTTTCCTAGCATTGACTCTCAGTGAGCATCTTGCTGAGTGGGTGCCCAAACCCAGTGTAAGAGGGACCCACGTTGGAAGAGGTCACCTGTGGCTTCCATGGCAGGGTGGAGAAGGAGCCATTACTAGTTGCCGAGGCAGGAGCATAGGAAATTAAATACAGGAGGATACTTGTAAGAGAATGAAAAAAAATCTAATTTGAAAATCTAATTACCATCATTGCTAAATGATCCAGGAGCCTGTTCATCAAACAACAGGGGGATGATCTTGGTCTGCGTTGTCTGAGTTTTCTAACAAACATATGACCTGTAGTATCCCAGAAGGACATGGCATGACCTTTTCTAGGATTGCAGAAGACCACAGATATGGAATATTCTTGTCTCCCTGGCACATAGTAGAAGAACGCCATCAAGTTTGGGGAACAAGCTACAGTAAGAGGACTAAGCTTCAAAAGAGATTTGTAAATTTCAGGAAATTGGTCCATTGCAATTTGTGCCTGCGGTTTTTGAATAGCAATACTTCACTATAGATTACTGAAATTAGCTTATGAAATTATGAAGGAATTGCATACTGTGCTATGGAGGAATGGCAAAAATCAGCAGATCAAGGAGGCAATGTTGCTATTCTTGGAAAAGAAATGTCGTTTGGAGGAGTTGTTATTTAAAAAAAAAAAAAAAAAGGCCAGGCACAATGTAGTACCAGATAGATATGGTGCTAGTGCCACCTGCTGTTGGAATTACAAATCGCAGTTCTCCAACAGCTAATTTCATCTGTTGCCCTGAGTGTTGAATAGTGCTGGGGAGGGTTATGGGAAGGGAGAGGGGAAGTAGACTCAGGGAGGCCATATGGATCAGATCTTCCCTGTCATGTTCTTTATGACCACAGGGTATAAGAGGGGTTTACTGGGCCTGCCTCTGTACATGGCTTTCTGGCAGCAGAACGCAGCCACCAACAGCTCCTAGCGCTATGTTCTAAGGTGGCAGTTCTCAACGCTCCTAATGCCATGACCCTTTAACACAGTTTGTCATATTGTGGTGACATACAACCATAAAATTATTTTCGTTGCTACTTTATAACTGTAATTTTGCTACTGTTATAAATCATAATATATTTTTGGTGATAGAGGTTTGCCAAGTAGTAGCAAGCCACAGGTTGAGAGCCACTGCTCTGAGGGATCCCAAGGTGTATTGCTAAATGTAATCCTATTTCCTGTAAAGCTGTGAAAAGACAAAACAAAGGGCAGGAAGCAGTTGAGAAATTGAAGAAATGGTGGGAATGGCAGAGAGAACAAACTGGAAAGAGATCATCAGGACAGCAGATCCAAACAGCCAGGGGCAGTAAGGTCTGGGAAGTGTAACCTCAGGGTATCTCCATGAGCAATACAGGCAGCTGCTCACCAGGAGTCTAGGCTATTAGAGGCAAGGGGTCAGGGCTCCAGGACAGTTTGTGTTAGTCCCAGAACATCTTTGAGAACAAACAAGTCAAAAACAGAAATGACGACTCTGATCTACCCCATATCTTTGGTACAAAAAGACGCTGCCTACGGCTGGCCATTCTGGGCAATCTGCTTCAGTCCCGCTGTCCCCCTCTTCCTCTCAGCCAATGTGACCTTGATAGCAAGGTAATTTAACCCATTGTGAACAGTTGACACACTTAGCTGCTGAGTTGCCTTTTTTGTGCGCAAGTTGAAAATGAGACAGAAGGCAGAGACAGGGACAGAGAGCCCCCGGTAGCACCAAAGCCATGCACCCGGCTTAACAACAGGCTCTTGAAACCCATCAATGTTTTACCATGAGATGGTATGTTTTTCCCCTGGACAGAAAGACTGTATTCTGTGTCCACTCCTCTATTGATGGACGTTGGAGCTGCTCCCACCCCTCTGCTGTTGTGAATAACACAGAGGTTAGCATTAGTATGTAGCTCTTTCCTTGATTAACACACACACACACACACACACACACACACACCACTCACACAACATACACACACTCACACAACATACACACACTCACACAACATTCACACTCACACACACATTCACACACTCACACAAACACTCACACACACACACACACACACACACATACACACACACACACACACACACACTCACACACCCTCCACTCCGCACACCCTCACACACACACACACCACCCCCTCCCCCTACACACACACACACTCACACACACTCATACACACACACACTCACACACACACACACCCACACACACACACACACACACCTCACACACACCCCACACACACACACACACACACACACCACACACACACACTCACACACACACACACACACACACACACACACATACACACACACACTCACATACACACACACCACACACACACACTCACACACACACCATACACACACACACACCACACACACTCACACACACACACGACACTTTATGACATCACTTGTTTGGTGGAGGTGGGCATGTATTCCACTGTGCCAGCATGGGAGGTCAGAAACAGCTTGCGAGCATCTGTTCTCCCCTTCCATTCTGGCTCCTGAGGGTTGAACTCAGGATCTTAGGCTTTGGTAACAAGCACATCTACCTGTTGAACCATCTCAACCACTCTGATTATTGTCATTTTTTTTAAATCCTTATTTTTTATTAGTTCTTTTAGAACGGAATGTGATGTGTTTGTATTCACTCCTCCCCTCCCCCCACATCTACCATCTTTTATTTATTACCCACCTAATTTTGTGCCCTCTTTCCCCCCCCCACCCCATCAATCCAGTTTGTGCTGCTCATATATTCCTGGATGTATGCCCTCCACTGGAGTTTGGTCAACCCACTTGGCAAAATATGCTTGAAGAAAGCTGACTCTCCACTTCCGGTAGCTGTTGATTGCCAGCCTCTTCTCTTCTAGGGGTGCGCACCTCACCTCTCCATGACGGGATTTGCTCTGGCTTGAGCTTGCTTGAGGTCTTCATATACTGTTATAGTTAGGTGTTCATAGGTGCAGCTGCCCTGCTGTGTTTACTCTGGTTCTATCTAAAAACCGAAGTTGGAGCTGGGAGGATGGCTCAGTGGTTAAAGTGAGAGGACCCAAGTTCAGGTCTGCAGCAGCCACCTGAAAGCCGACCACAGTAGCACGCACCTGCACCTCCAGCGCAGGACAGTTGGCAGGCATGCCGGCACTCTCTACATTTTTCCTCTGTGGAAGCATTTCTGGGTACCTAATTATTTTTTGTCAGAAATATTGTTGACTCCATATCGTTAAGAGCCCATTTTCTTTAACCGCAACAAGACGGCCTGTGTGCTTTGTCTACAGCAGCAGTCCTCAACCTTCCTCAGGCTGAGATACTTTCCTCATGCTGTGGTGACCCTTTTCCTAGTTAGGAGTCCACTGCTGTGAAAAGAAACCATGACCAAGGCAGCTCTTACAAAGGCAAACGTTTAACTGGGGCTGGCTTACAGGTTCAGAGGTTCAGTCCATTATCATCATGCACTGGAGGAGCCAAGAGTTCTACAACTTGATCTGAAGGCAGCCAGGAGGAGACTCTCTTTGATACTGGGCAGATCCTGAGCCTAGGAGCCACAACTTCTCCAATAAATCCATTCTTCCTAATTATGCCACTCCCTGTGGCCAAGGATTCACACACATGAATCTAAGGGGCCAAGCCTATTCAAACCACCATAACCCCTAACCATAAAATTATTCTCACTGCTACTTCATAACTGTAATCATGCTACTATGATGATTCATAATGTAAGTATCCTATGGTCTTAGATGATGACGGTACAAGACTTATCCAACACCCAAGGGGTCACCACCCACAGGTTGAGAACCCAGGCCTATGGACTGCTTCTGAGATTGAACAGAGATAAATGGGAGTTTCGGTATGATGATTAGGATGGTTTCCCTATTAAGTCTCGAAGGTGCAGTCTTGTTTTTCATTCAAAACATAACTTGAAAGAAGTCCAATTTTTTCTTTTAAATTTATTTTTATGGATATGAGTTCTCTATCTGCATGTACATCTGAGTCCCAGAAGAGGGCATTACAGATGGTTGTTAGCCACCATGTGGTTGCTGGGATTTGAACTCAGGACCTCTGAGCCATCTCTTCAACACCCCTGCCCTCCTTCTCTTTTTGTTTTAAGTCCACGTTTTTAATGTCTTTACATTATGTTTACATTTTTCCTAGAGTCCTTTTCTGTTATTTTAGAATAACTCCATAAGTAACTTTTTTCAGAAGTTAAGCAATGAAGAATACATTTCTGGGCCTTCACTTACTTTAAAGTCAGTTGAGTGTTTGGCTAAATATAGACTACTCCGTGCAAAATTAAGTCTCTCAAAAATTAAAATAATGTTCAGGGATATTCTTCCTGTCTCATTGTCTGCAGCTTTTCATGTGTCCATGCCTGACTTTGAGACTAGGAAGTGTAAGCCCACAGCTATGTCCTCCGCCCAAAGTCTAGGAGTATAGTTATTACAGCCGCAGCTAATTGGTGGATAACTAATTATCCACCTGGAGTGCCTCTGGAGTGCCATGTCATGTCCTGTTTCTCATAGCACACTGGCCTGAGCACGAAGTTCAGCACTGGAGCTGCTCTGGACGAGAGACATTCCTCATGGGCTTAAGTAGCAGTCATTTCCTTGCCTGCTGCTAGGCTTTGTGGAAGTGATTGGACCCTGAGGACTTTGATTTAATTGATGCATTAATCCATTGATACCTTTATATTAAGGTGGCATTGCTAGGATGTGAAAACTAGGAGATAGGACCAAGTTATAGAAAGTCAGAAATCGGGGGCGGGGGCGGGGACGGGGACAGAGGCAGGGTGGGGGTTATGAGCTCCCATTTCCCCCTGCTTCCGTTCCCTAGTTATTCTGCTGTCTTCTATAAGGTTGACAGTCTTAGCTACTTTCTATAAGTGAAAGTTTGAACTATTTGTCCTCCAGTGGTTGACTGATTTTAGTTGGCAAAGTGTCTTTCTTGCAGGTCTGTTACACGTTATAAGTGACAAAATCGCCTTCCTTCATAATACACTATCGTATATGCCCACCGCATGTTTGGTTTTTGTTTTAATGTGCTCATCTACAGGTGGACATGGGGGCCTTGCCCACATCATGGCTGTTGTGAATAAAGCTGCAGCTGACAGGAACTTGAGAGCATAGACACCTCACTGAGGGTCTGCTTGCCACTTTGAGTAAGCACCAGAAGTGGGGTTGCTGGATTCCCTGGTAATAACACGATTTCTCTGTCTACCTGCTTCTGGGTCCTTGACTTTTTACTATTGTCTTGTTGCTCTCAATAACCACGCAAGCTGAATTATTTAGAATGTTTGCTAAAAGGAACATTGTGGTTCGGATCGAAAGTGTTTCCCCAGAGTGTTTCTCTGCAGGACTGTGGTCTTCTGGGCTAGTTGACAGGTGACGGTGCTGTGAGACTGCTAACTTCATTGGTGGGATAATTCATAAGTTAATTAATACTGAGTGGGCTGTGATGTGGTAGGGCCAGAAAGGAGGGAATAGGCCACTGTGGGTGTGACTTTGAAGGGTGTCTCCTAGGAGAGCCTTCTTTGTCACATCCTATTGCTGCCATCACTTTCTACCTCTTCACAGGCACAAAGTGATGGAACCAGCTGACCATGGCATGTAGCTCTAAGACAGCGAGCCAAAATAAACCTGTGTTTCCTTTCAATTGTTTGCTCAGATATGTTGTCATAGCAACAGAAGGGAGTGACTGACAGAGGAATCTACTTTCCCTCTAAAATGAGGTCAGGGTCAGACATTCATACCCAGTTCTGAGTCTGTATCTAGTATAAAAGCAACTAAGGTAAAAAAAGAAATAAATAAAAAATTTAACAGTGAGACTATGAAAATTGTTTTCTTGTATACATTTATTATTATTGAGGTGTGTTTCTGTTATAGTTTGAAAACTACAGCATGACTTAAAAATCAATGATGTTTTTTCCCCTAAAAACTGGGAACATTGTGCAGATGAAGTCAAGATGAGCTTCCCACCCGCACCCAATTGCTCGCACACTAAGCGCTTACCATGTGCAACAAAGCTCACTGGCTATTGTACATGAACTACTCATCCAGTACAACAGCAGGCACTGCCTTGTTCCTTGTGGTTTCTAGACAATGAAACTCAGAGACCTTACATTACTTGCACAGGCTCACATAGCCAGCGACCATCAGAACAGATCATTAGAGCAGGGTCTCTGAAACATTCTCCATATCGGTCCTTTTTCATTCAAGAGGTTTATATTATCCTCTGGTTAAATTTGAGAATGAAGAAATTAGTTTAATTTGACATGGCTACATGAACACACTTTGTTCTTATTGCTGCCCCTTCCCACTGTCCTCCCCTGTCTCCCTGCTCCCTCTCACTGGCCCCCTCCTTCCCTCAGCAGCGTGTCTTCTGCTGTCATGTCGCATGCATTTTGTTATTCTATTACCTTCTTTTTCTTCTCTCTCCCTCTTCCTGAAAATTTCTTTTCCATCTTTCATGGTCTGCTTTCTAGTTTTATGACTTTACACACAGACACACACATTCACACACTCACACAGACATACCATACTTGCACATACATGCATACACTTGCACATACATGGACACACGCATGCATTCACACATCCACACATACATACACATACACACATTCATACACATGCATGCATGACATTCACAGGTAGATATACCCACACACACATGCATGCTTCTCTCTGTCTCCCTCTTGCTTGTTGACTCTTGTTTTCTTTATCTCTTCGCCCAGCCCTCTCAAAATTTGCATATGAAGGAAAATACATGGTATTTATCTTCCTGAGCCTGGCTTATTTTGCTTAACATAATACTTTCTGCAAATGCCGGCACTGCATTTTTCTTTGTGGTTGAATAAAATACCATTGAGCATACATTTGCTTTATCCATTCATCTGTTGACAGACATCTGATGGGGGAGTGTATGGGTTACTTTTTCTTTGCCGCAATAAAACACGTAACAAAAGAGCAACTTATGAAGCCAGAGATTGGTGGCACACACCTTTAATTCCAGAACTTGGGAGGTAGAGGCAGGTGGATCTCTGTGAGCTTCAGGCTAGTCTGGGATACACAGTGAGACTCGGTCTCAAAACAAAAGAAAGAGTGAAAATATGTCATATACATACGCAGTGCAAAATGGCAGAGGTAACTCAGTAAGCAACAACACTATAAAGTGACTCTTGTCTTTGTCACTTCTGTTTATAGAAAGTGAAGCCAATCGAATGGTTTGCATGCTGAGGAATGATAGTAGGAAAGTCCTTCACTTTCTTTTTTTCAATTATTTATTTATTTATTTATTTATTTATTTATTTATTTATTTAATGTGAGTCCACAGTCTCTTCTCTTCAGACACACCAGAAGAGGGCATCAGATCCCATTATAGATGGTTGTGAGCCACCATGTGGTTGCTGGGATTTGAACTCAGGACCTCTAGAAGAGCAGTCAGTGCTCTTAACCACTGAGCCATCTCTGTAGCCCATCCTCCACTTTCTAAAATGAATCGTTGTGTCCCCGGAAGAGTGGAGAGCTCTGTGTGTGCAGTAACACACTGCAGTCTGTACACACCGTCAAGGCTGTGCTGAGCTGTTTCAAGCAGTGTTTACTGGAGGCTTGGTGCAGGAAGGATGCATAAGGTGAAGTGGATCAATGCTGCAGTGCAGACAGATGGCCCCATAAACACCCCAGATTCATTACATAGAGATTCCAAATTCATTTTTCACCGTGGTGCATTCAAAATTTTGTTGTCATTTTTTTCATGACTGTGAAGCACAGTTTGAGAAGCTGTGGCTTAGACTATTTACTTTGTGTCTAATGCTTTGTTGCTGCTGTGACAAAAAAGCCAGAACAGCCCAAGGATGGAAGAGCTTCTCTTAGCTCAGTTTGTGGGTGGAGTCCATTTCAGTGGGGAGGCAGGCGGCAGGTGTGTGTGGAGGCAGCTGTCCTGATGCTCAGCCTCAGCTTTCGGTCTCCTTTTTCTCCTTTTTTGCCTTTTTTTTTTTTTTCCTTGCTTTTTTTTTTTTTCTTTTCTTTTACTTTTTTTCTTTTTCTTTTTTTTTTTTTTACCCTGTCAAAGACACACCCAGAAGTGTGTCTCCTAGGTGATTCCAAGTCAGGCTACTTCCTATGCAAAGTGCTTTCTGGATCATAATGCTATTTTAACTCTCATATAAGACTCCTGTGATGGCTACTCACATGGACCCATATATAGGTAAGTGGACTCAGGTCCAGGAGAGCAAAGTAACTTGTTAGGGTTTTGTACATCTGGTACTGTGGCAAGGCTGAAATTTGAACCTGCATGGTTTGGGTCCAGGTAGAGGTGCCCAAAATTCCCACCTCTTTTCTTGTTTTTTTTGTGAGACAGGTTTTGCTGAATCTGCCTGCATCTGCCTCCCAAGTAGTGAACCACCACTGTTAGGAGCGGCTAAAGATTCCTAAATATTAACATAGGGCTAAAAATTCAGCTCAGCCATGGAACACTTGCCGGGTATGTTTGAAACCCCTAAGTTCAACACCAGCACCTACAGAACTTGCACTGTAAGTTAGAAAGGTTGTCCCAGCAGAAAGGGTGTACACAATCCGTGTGTGTGTGTGTGTGTGTGTGTGTGTGTGTGTGTGTGTGTGTGTGTGTGTGTTGGGTCTGGGGGGGGAGGAATCTTTGCAGAGATTAACAATACTAGGGCAGTAAAACTAGTGAGTATTCTATTTCTGCTTGGTCATTATGTGTGTTGTGTTGGTAGAAATGAGCTTGTCTTCCTAGATTCTGTGGAATCTAGCTGGGTGAGTCCGTTCACGAAGGGCTGGAGGGCTGCAGGGAGCCTGGGGCTTGAATTACAGCAACCTGAAGAAGTGAGACCCTGCTTTGGAAAGTAAATACCGGGATGCTTACTCAAAAAGCAAAGCCTGGACTTGTTGGCCTCTCCTGAGAGACGCCATCATTATGAAGGCCTGATCCCAGCTGGCTTCCTGCAGGGCAGAGCTAATGATGCTGACAGGTCACGGGAGTGTGTGCTAATGGTTTCACATTTTATTTATTCAGGTGCTGATCTGACATCGCTCAGCTCCAGTGAATGTATGGACTTTGGAAATAACTATATATATATGCTGTGATGTTATCTCCAAAAATCAAGGAAATGAGAAACAGGAAAGGCCTGGATTCCCCGCAGATAGCTTTCATGGCTTACCGTAAGAATTCGGATCCTACATAAGGCATTAGGCAGCGTTCAAAACACAAACCTTCACTGTCTAAGGTGATAGATTGCAAGGGGATTTCTGGCACCGAGAGTTCATTCTTTAAGCAGCACTTCCACACAGCGCCAACTAAATAATGTAACAACATCTGGACTCCTTCTAAATCGAAGATGGAATTATGTATTCTCCCATGACACAGAGGACACCAAAGTGCAGTATTTCCTAAAATTAAAAAAAAGGGAGGGGGAGTGAGAGCAGTGCCTGAGAGGACTCTTCTGTGCTTGCTTTCTGCTTGTCGTTGTTGTTGTTGTTTGAAGAACTCCCATTACTGAAGTAACACATACACAGAAGAGCAAGAGTAATAGATGTGTGCTACAGCCCCAGTTCACCCATGCCTACCTAACTATCACTTAGTTAAAACAAAACCAGAATGCAACTACAGCCTAAAAACGTCCTTTAAATCTCTTTTCTCAAAACTGATCATGATTCTGATTTTTTAAAAATTCAGTAGAATAGCAGAGATCCACAAATGGCAAGCAGAAGAAAACACACACACACATGTGAGATATATATATATATATATATATATAGTCACAGGATATATAAGGAGGTCATTGAAGCTAAATGAGTTTGAGAAGGTAGTCCTGTGTCCCCACAAGAAGAAGAGAAACTGGGACGTCTTACATATACCATGTGAAGAGGCAGCAAGAGTAACTGTCACTGGTCAGCATGACTCTTGCCTGGAATCAAGCATCCAGAAAGATCACTGTGCATTTCACTATAGCCTGATCTACATGGAGAGTTCCAGACCAGCAAGGGCTATAGAGAGACCCAATCTTGTTGAAAACGTAGGGTGACCGTAGCCAAAGTGCAAGTCCGCAAGAGAACTCAAGCTCACCAACGCCTGGATGTCCAGCCTCCACTACCCAACTGGGTGGATGTCTGCTGGGAAGACACCTGCTTGGGGTATATTTTCCATGGCAGCTCTAGGGGACTAGTTCAGCACCTCAAAACATCAGCTCATGTCACAATCCCTCCCAACAGGAGCCACACCTCCCTGCCGAAGGCAGTCTGCGTTCAGCTCATTCTCTACCCTTCCCTTTATAGGTTCCCCACTCAGTTGTATATGAACAATAAAGTTTACCCTTTTAAGAATAAATGCCATTTTACTATCTTCTAATTTTGAACTCCCCCCTCTGTGGTTAACTTTCACTTGTGCCTTGTGTTGGTTGAAGAAACTTGACCTTGTCCTGGTTTTTTTTTTTTTTCCCCTCACGGCAGGAAGTGATCTGGTTGGAGATTTCAAATCTGAATCTGGCCAAGTCAGTCCATCCAAATGTCAACACATAGACAATGAGGAGGACAGGACTGTTAGTTCGGATCCTCATCTTTGCAGTTGACAGGCTGGTCCTAAAATTCACACTGGAATGTTAGACACTGAGAAGAGTCAAAATAATCTCGAAAAAGAATACCATCGGAACACTCACAGTTCCTGATTTGAAGGCTTAGCACGGCCAGAAAAGGTGCTGCTTCTTTGAAGTCTTACTATGGGACAGGCTTGATGACACTGGCTAAATGGCTGAAAAGGAGAACTTCCCACACCATCATGTAATACTTACTGATGGAAGTAGCACATCAATATCAGTGGGAGAGACTCAAGGGTCTGGAGACAAAGCAATGCAGTGATGGGACAACAGAATATCCACGTTTACTAAAAGGCAATTGGGGGCTGGAGAGATGGCTCAGTGATTAACAGCACTGACTGCTCTTCCTAGAGGTCCTGAGTTCAATTCCTGGCAACCACCTGGTGGCTCACAACCATCTGTAATGGGATCTGATGCCCTCTTTTGGTGTGTTTGAAGATAACAACTTGATACTCCCATATAAAATAAATAAATCCTTTAAAAAATTACTTTGGATCTCTACCTCATTTTATACAGGAAGTTGACTCAGAATGAATCATACTCTTGAAGGTGAGAGCTAAAATAATTAAACTTCTAGAGTAAATCATAAGGGTAAATATAAATATTTGTGACTTTGAACTAGATAGTGGTGTTTTAGATCTAACACCAAATATGCAAGAAACGATTAAAAAATAAATGGGACTCCTTCCAGATGAAGCCGGTGTGCATGTCATCTACAGACTGACATCATGGCCACAGGTAAGAGGGAAACCCATAGCAATGGAGGAATGACTGAAAGGGAGATATCTGATAAGAATATAAAAACAAACAAACCAGCAAGCAAACACATACAAACCCAACCAAACAAACAACAAAACTTTGACAACTCAGGGCTGGAGAAATGACTGACTCAGCAGTTAGGAGCATTGGCTCCTTTTCCAAAAGACCTGAATTTGATTCCAAGCACCCACATGGCATCTCAAAGCTATCAGTAATTTAGCTGGGCAGTAGTGGTGGTACAGGCCTTAATCCCATCACTTGGGGGGCAGAGGCAGGCAGATCTCTGAATTGAGGCCAGTCTGTTCTATGGAGCAAGTTTCAGGACAACCAGGTTACACAGAGAAGAAAGCCTGTCACAGAACAACCAGACAAAAGTCAACCAAACCAAACTAACCAACCAACCAATCAACCAAAACTCTCAGTAATTCCATTTCAGGGGATTGAACACCCTCTTCTGGCCTACGAAGGCACTGCATACACATGCAGGTACACACATACATGTAAGTAAGAATAAATAAATCCTAAACAATTCTACAAGTCAACAATTAAACCAACCAACCTAATTAAGTCCTGGATATAAGACTAGACCTTTTTCCAAAGGTGAACACTAACCAGTAAACACATATATAGGCGCTCACCCTCATTAGCTGCCACAAATGTAAATCAGATTCTGGTGGTCCATGATCTTGTACCCTAGAAGAGCTGTAATAAAGACAGTAGGAAACACTCAGCCATGTGAGGAAACTGGAACCTACCTGCTACATTGGTGGGTTTATAAAGGGGCTCAGCCATTTGGGAAAAGAGTGACCATCTTGTAAGATCAATCTACAGCGAGAATTGTAGATTCATTGGTGGAACCAAAATTGCTTCTAGGAAAAGCAAATGCACGTCCACACAAAACACACAAAAGCTGAACAAGAGTGTTCACGACAGACCCAAACTGAAAACAATGAAGATATTCTTCTACTGATGAATGGATAAACCATGTGCGATAGATTCGTTTAGCAGAGTATGTCCATCTACAAAAAAATATTATAGCAAAGTAGTCACACGTGCCACAGCACTCAAAAGCCCTGGGAAGTATATTACGTGCAAAAGAGACTAGTTACAAAGATGGCACAGTGTTGGACCATGCCTCCAATGGAAAAAAGATAGCATTTTCAGCAAATGGTGCTGGTTCAACTGGAGGTCAGCATGTAGAAGAATGCAGATCGATCCATGCTTATCACCCAAAGCTTAAGTCCAAGTGGATCAAGGCCCTCCACATCAAACCAGATACACTCAAACTAATAAAAGAAAAACTAGGGAAGCATCTGGAACACATGGGCACTGGAAAAAATTTCCTGAACAAAACACCAATGGTTTATGCTCTAAGATCAAGAATCGAAAAATGGGATCTCATAAAACTGCAAAGCTTCTGTAAGGCAAAGGACACTGTGGTTAGGACAAAACGGCAACCAACAGATTGGGAAAAGATCTTTACCAATCCTACAACAGATAGAGGCCTTATATCCAAAATATACAAAGAACTCAAGAAGTTAGACTGCAGGGAGACAAATAACCCTATTAAAAATGGGGTTCAGAGCTAAACAAAGAATTCACAGCTGAGGAATGCCGAATGGCTGAGAAACACCTAAAGAAATGTTCAACATCTTTAGTCATCAGGGAAATGCAAATCAAAACAACCCTGAGATTTCACCTCACACCAGTGAGAATGGCTAAGATCAAAACTCAGGTGACAGCAAATGCTGGTGAGGATGTGGAGAAAGAGGAACACTCCTCCATTGTTGGTGGGATTGCAGACTGGTAGAACCATTCTGGATATCAGTCTGGAGGTTCTTCAGAAAATTGGACATTGAACTACCTGAGGACCCAGCTATACCTCCTTGGGCATATACCCAAAAGATGCCCCAACATATAACAAAGACACATGCTCCACTATGTTCATAGTAGCCTTATTTATAATAGCCAGAAGTTGGAAAGAACCCAGATGCCCTTCAACAGAGGAATGGATACAGAAAATGTGATACATCTACACAATGGAATACTACTCCGCTATCAAAAACAATGACTTTATGAAATTCATAGGCAAATGAAGGGAACTGGAAAATATCATCAAGAGTGTGGTAACCCAATCACAGAAAAACACACATGGTATGCACTCATTGATAAGTGGCTATTAGCCCAAATGCTTAAATTACCCTAGATGCACAGAACACATGAAACTCAAGACGGATGATCAAAATGCGAATGCTTCACTCCTTCTTTAAAGGGGAACAAGAATACCCTTGGCAGGGAATAGGGAGGCAAAGTTTAAAACAGAGGCAGAAGGAACACCCATTCAAAGCCTGCCCCACATGTGGCCCATACATATACAGCCACCCAATTAGACAAGATGGATGAAGCAAAGAAGTGCAGGCTGACAGGAGCCAGATGTAGATCTCTCCTGAGAGACACAGCCAGAATACAGCAAATACAGAGGCGAATGCCAGCAGCAAACCATGGAACTAAGAACGGGACCCCCGTTGAAGGAATCAGAGAAAGGACTGGAAGAGCTTGAAGGGGCTCGAGACCCCATATGAACAACCAGAGCTTCCAGGGACTAAGCCACTACCCAAAGACTATACATGGACTGACCCTGGACTCTAACCTCATAGGTAGCAATGAATAGCATAGTAAGAGCCCCAGTGGAAGGGGAAACCCTTGGTCCTGCCAAGACTGAACCCCCAGTGAACATGATTGTTGGGGGGAGGGCGGTTATGGGGGGAGGATGGAAGGGGAACACCCATATTGAAGGGGAGGGAGAGGGGTTAGGGGGATGTTGGCCTGGAAACCGGGAAGGGGAATAACAATCGAAATGTAAGTAAGAAATACTCAAGTTAATTAAAAACAAACAAACAAACAAACAAACAAACAAAAAAACCAAGATGACTAAGAATGTAAGTACATAGGAACAGAAAGCAGGTGGTCCCCTCAGGCCAGTATGAGTGTGCATGCATGTGCATATTGTTGTGTACATATGTGGGCATTTCATAGGTAATCTATTCTCCTTAGGTTAGCTTTTGTAATTTATGTCTTTCAATATACTCATAAACTTTGTTTAAAATTTTCAAAATTCTTGTTTTACATTATGTAATCATTATATTATATTATATTTGTTATTATATTATATTATATTAAATAATTATTCATAACTTGGAATAATTTGGCTCATTGCTTTTTTAGGATCTACTCTACAATGGCGCCACCTTCCTATCTGATCTTGGTAATTCCTGCCTTTTCTCATAGGTCTTTTTTATTGTCCCAATCTATCTGTTCAGAGTTTCTCAACATGTGTTGTGGCATATTCAAACTGGCTAATTCCTGTTTGTGGAGCTTTCGTATGAGCCAGTGCTGTTGGTAGCCTTCCTGGCTTGACCCGCTAGCCCTCCAGAGGCCAGCACCATTCTGATAGTAACACGTTAGACTGTGCTAATAGAAGTCACACCGACCTCTGAGGAAAAACACTAGGTGAGAGATTTATCACTTTCATTGACTATCCATCCTCCCCCCACTATTGGCATTTGACCCTAGTGGTTCGAATCTTGTTCTTCTCTTTCCTTCTGTTCTTCCTTACTTCTTTCCCTCCATCCCTCATCCCTCCGTCCCTCCCTCCTAACTTCCTAACTTCCTGTCTTCCTTTCTTTTCTGGTTTTTAAGGCACGCACTACCACCCAGCTTCTTGCTCTAATATTCACACAGACGGAGCACAGAGACCACGCCTCCTCTCCCACCATGTCTGCTAACTCCAACATCTCTCCAGTTCTGCGTTGCTTTTCTTCTCATCTTGGGTCATTTTCATTGTCCATGTGTTTTCCTAGTAAGATTCGACTGGATACCAAATGTAAAATTTACCTTGTTACTTCTGGGATATATTCTCCTGCTGTAAAAGCCCCTGAAGTGCACAACCAAGTTCCATGGAAATGCTCGGATTCTTTTGCGTTTTGCTTTTCAGATTTATTAGGTAGGAGAGGAGCTATGTAGAGCGAACCATTCTCCCTGCGCTCTGCCTAATGCGCCGAGAATTACGAGGTTTTCTGGTGTGCCTGTTACTTCCGCAGTCCCATGTGAGCTCCGCATACTGCTTCCTTTATTCATGTCAGGCCATTTTTCCTCTTTGGTTGGGATAGTTCTCCTACATATTTATGTTGATATATACTCTGCCGTCTGATCCTCTGCAGATCTCTGGAACCTTCTTTCTCTTCATACCTACTGCCTTCTTTCTGGTACCCTGCCCATAAACTCTGGCTACCTTTGTCTCCCTGGACTCAGCTCTGCTTTCTAAACACTGGGAGCTCAACTCCATGTGGGATTTCCCACCTTGAGCTGCAGCCTGGAAGTTTTCTCACGGCCCCTCACTACCCACAATTCCATTTTGTTTGCTTTCATCTCTGGGAGGCCATGCGTCTTCCTTACCCCATGTCTGGCATGTTAAAAGTTTGGCCATGAATTTTGCCACTACAATGATTTCAGATGTCCTTTTATTCCAGATAGACCATAACTATAAAGTTTTATGAGTATGTTTTGAAATCTGAAGAACAGTGGCTGTGCATTTAGAAAAACTATCACTTGCCAAATTCAGGCTAACAGTAAGAAAATATCAGAAAAACACATAATTAACTACTAAGTAAATAAAAACACAAATCTCTATAGAAATTAGCATGAAGATCAGACAGACTTGTCAGCAATATGAATAGCATTCTGGGAACAAGCGATTCAAGGGCAATCAGAGAACAGAAAGCTTGAAGCCAATCTTGCTATGAACAATCTAAACTTTACCAATGTGCATTTTCAATTTTAAGAATTTTATCTAACATTAGTGTGTGTGTGTGTGTGTGTGTGTGTCCACACACACATACATGTGTGGGAGGTACATACAGGCAAATAAGTATGGAGGCCAGAGACCTTCCTCAATAGTACTCTATCTTGATTTTTTTTCAGTTTACTTTTGTCATTGTTGTTTGTTTTGAAACAAAGTCTCACTGTGTAGCTCTGGCTGCCACGGGATTCCCTATGTAGACAAGAACTCATAGAGATCCCCCTGTCTCTGCCTCAAAATTTTTTTTATTTTTATTTCTTGTCGTTTTGAGACAGGGTTTCTCTGTGTAGCTCTGTCTGTCCTTGTCTGCTTTGTCCACCAGGTTGGCATTGAACGTACAGATATCTGCCTCCTTCTGCTCACCAATGCTGACACTAAAGGCATGTACAACCACTATGGACTTTTTAAAATATTTACTTATTTATAATGTATTCAGTGTTCCTCCTGCCCCTCTGTGTGTGTGTGTGTGTGTGTGTGTGTGTGTGTGTGTGTGTGTCTGCAGGCTAGAAGAGGGCAATAGATGTCATCACAGATGGTTGTGAGCCACTATGTGGTCGCTGAGAATTGAACTCAGGACCTCTGGAAGAGCAAACAGTGCTCTTAACCAATGAGCCATCTCTCCAGACACCTCCCCCACCCGCACTTTTTAAAGACACTTTTCTTGTACATAAAGTCTACCTCTTTGGCTAGACGAGCTAGACAATGGGTCAAGTGGTCCCTTCTATGACTTCAAGTCTATGGGATCATAGGCATAAGCTGCCTGAGTTGGCTTTTATGGTAGGTTCTAGGAATCCAAACTCAGGTCCTCATACTTTTATGCCAAACACTTTATCTCTGTAGCTCCACTCTGTCCCTGTACCATTTTAATCTATTTTTCTTTCTGCTTAAGTCAGCTGTATTTGACTTCTGTTCTTGCAGCCTAGACTTCTACCTGATATGTTGTCATGTTCCAGGAAGCATATGCCTAAGATAAGCAAATAAGTAGATTAGCAAATAAATTCCCAAACCTCATAGAAACAGCTTTGCACAGACGCTCATTTGACTTGAGCTTTTTTGTTTTGTTTTGGTTTTAACTTTGGGATAGTGTGAAAAATGATAGCCACCCAGGAGAAGCTGCCTTTGGAAATTTCAGTTTTGATCTTTCCCAGGCCTCGTCATATGTAATATGATCCTCACTCTGCCTGGTGTTGTTGGGTAGGGCCAGCAGCAGCCGTTTAGCCTTGCAACCAGCAGGCTCAACAAAACATTTTGCAGCCCTCTGTGCAGCTCATCAGGTTAAGAATGAATAGGACAGATTAACAAGACCCACCCTACCTCAGCTAAACAGGATCTATACCTGGATGTGAGTCTCGATTGAGCTGTCACGTTCCGTGCTCAGCGTTGGGTCTTTTTTATGATGTTAGGGCTGGGTTTTCCTGAAAGAAGGGAAGCCAACTTTATGTTGTTACCACAAGCAAAGAAATAGGGGTTCTCTGTGGTCTCTTCCAGAGTTGCTTCTAAGCCATAGTCCTGCTTCATTTCCTCTTGACTTATAGACAGTTCTTTCTTTTTTAGTTTTGTGTGTGTATGCGTGTGTGTGTGTGTGTGTGTGTGTGTGTATGTGTGTGTGTGTATGCATGTGTGTGTGCATGTGTGTGTGTGTATGCATGTGGTGTGTGTGTGTGTGTGTGTGTGCATGCACATGTATGAGTGATGGGGTTTGTCTGTGTAGCCCTGGCGGTCCTGGAACTCACTATGTAGACAAGGTTGGCCTCAAACTCAGAAAGATCCACCTGCCTCTGCATCCTGAATGCTGGGATTCAGGGCATGCACCACATGCATGACTGCTACAGAACATTCTTTCAATGTCCTGGACTCAGGCTGACATTCTTACAATTTCTGCTTTTCATTTTCAAAGCCTCTCTGCTTTTCTCCCTACTGTACCTCACTTGCAGTCTTTGGCAGGTCAGCTCTGCCCTCAGTCCCGACCTGCAACTTGCCTGTAGGCTTTCTAGGGCAGGGTTGCTGGTCAGGGGTCCTGTTGCTGCCCTCACCTGACTAGTGTCTCATCAAAACTGGTCATACCATGTACTATGTACCCACTTCTGACAAGCACCAAGGACATGTTGAGGTTACGGAGCAGACTTGTCCAGAAGCTTGCTGTGACACATGCCCACCCAAGAGGCAGAGCCCAGAACAAACAAGGTCGAGAAGAAAAGTAGTGTCTAAGAGTTTCTATTTCCCTTAGATTTCTTTAGGCATTAGAAAAAAGGGAATAAAGGAAGTAAAAGAGAAATATCAAAGAAAAGTAGGCTGATAGTGTGTTCCAAACATCAAATATCCAATCTCCCATTCACTTCCAGATAGCCCCGTGGGAAGTTTATCCATTCTTAATTGCTGTTATATAAAAAAAATGAAAAGCAAAACCACATAAAAAGGAAAGCCATGAAAGCCTGAGTACTTGGAAGAAGTTAGAATTAATTATTTCTGTCTATAATCATCAGTAGTTAGCATCAATTTTTCTACTGTGATTAGATCCCTGCCTGCAATGTGATTCAATATTAAATATTATTAATTCATTATTATTATTAATATTAATATTATTTAAATTTTACCTTTCATTTTATGGGTATGGGCATTTTGCCTGGGTCTATGTCTGGTGCCCAGGGAGGTTGGAATAGGACATGGGACACCTTCAAACTGGAGTTTCACAGACTTGTGAGTGTTACAAAATATAATGTGGCTTGGGGATACCATGGCAGGCCCATGAAAAGGTGTGAGCCTGAGAAATTACATCATGCAACAGATGTGGTCTAAGGAAGTTTGTTGAAGAGTGAGCACCTGGGAAGGAGTAGAGGTGGCCAGTCAGCCGTGAGGGCAGAGAGACAGGGAGGGAGCAGATAGGGAGAGCAGGGGCTTGGAACAGAAAGGAAGAGAGAGAACAGAGAAAGCAAGAGAGCTGGGGTAGGAGTCAATCCTTTTATAGTAGCACACACTGGTTGCTAGGTCCCTGAGAGGAGCCTAGTGGAATCATCTGGAAGCTAACACTGAGCTGCTATGTGGGTACTGGGACTCAGTAGCCAGTGCTTTTAATCATACTTAACCACTGAGCCATCTTGTCGGCCCCCATAATCCTTTTAAAATTTACCTTTGGGTCTGAACCTTTCATGGAGAAATGTTCAGATAGCACATGTCAATATTTAGTAGGAAAAAGAGAGGCGAATGCAGTAGCCTTCCGTTCTGTATTATTTTGATTGTCTTGGCTGTAGGAGTCTTTGCATATGTTTAGCTTGGATGGAATCAGTCTAATGAGGTGACACCCAAGTCATTTTAATTAGTTGGTGTGAAAATGTAGGTGTCTCATGCTGCTTTGTCTGGGTTTATTTCTGAGAAAAAAAGCAATGCATCTTTTTCTCCCTAAAATTTCCAGTTACCCAATCCTCAGTGCTGTAGGTCTCATATCTGCTTATTAATTCCATCAGAGGAAGTTGGATGGAGTCACCAGCAGGTGTTATAAGATGCTCACAATTCAGATTGCAGAAATTCAATACAGTAGCAACCAAGGAGCCGCACTGCTAGGAAGTTTCAAATGTTCCCCTAAAAGTTGTTCCCAAAATATCTTTGCTTGTTGGAATCCACCAAAGCCTGTTTCAGGCCAGACACTCTGGTTAAGAAAGAGACCCCTGGGTTTCTATTGCTGGAACACACCAGGCTGAGAATAAATTGCTTCTCAGAACTTGGCCAAGTTTTGCATTCTGCAGCAGTTTTTAAAGTTGCCTGGCCTTTATTCAGAGAGTTGACTCAAAGAGCTAGCTAAGCAAATCAAGGGGACACTACTGCCTTATCTACTCAGGAATCATTTTAAGACTGCTTTGAGAAACTGTGGAAAAGACCACAGGAGTGTCTAAAGAAAGTGCCTTTTGCATTTGATTAGCCCAAGTCAAGGGCTGTGGTTCTCTCAATCCTCAAGTTTCTTCTTGTTTAGATTCCTACTTCCACTCTGATTCTCATGGAGACTTCTCCTACTGCATTTCTGTTGCTGTGATAAAACGTCCTGACAAAAAAACAGTTTAGGAGGATAAAGGGTGTAGGGTGTATTCTAGCTCGTAATTACAGTCCATCATTGCAGAGAATTCAAGGCAGCAGGAATTTGAAACAGTAAGTCACATCACAGCCATGGCCAGGAGCAGAGAACAAGGAACCCATGCATGCTCACTTGACTGCTTTCTTGTGCTCAGTTCGATTTCCCAACCATTAATATAGTTCAGGACTTTCTGCCTAAGGAATGGTGCCACCCACACTGGGCCGAGTCCTCCCACATCAATTGGGTCCTCCCACATCAATTAATTTATTAAGACTGTCTTAGTTAGGGTTTTACTGCTATGAACAGATACTGTGACCAAGGCAACTCTTATAAGGACAACATTTAATTGGGGCTGGCTTACAGGTTCAGAGGTCAGTCCATTATCCTCAAGGCGGGAGCATAGCAGCACCAGACAGGTATGGTGCAGGAGTTGCTGAGAGTTCTACATCTTCATCTGAAGGTTGATAGCAGAATACTGGCTTCCAGGCAGCTAGGATGAGGGTCTTAAAGCCCATACCCACAGTGATACACCTACCCCAACAAGGCCGCACCTACTCCAACAGGACCACACCTTCTATATTGTCACTTCCTGGGCTGAGCATATGCAAACCATAACAAGACAATCCCTTATAGGCATATCCATAGGCAAACTCAATTTGTGTCAAGTTGTCAGTTGAAGCTACAGAGATTCCTCTGCTGTGCTAAGCAGATGTGTCAATTGTAAGAAAGGGGTCTGGTAGCTCACAGAAAGGATGAAGACCAGAAAGGAACAAAATTCAAATAGTAGCCAAAGGGAACCAGGGAGTCAGAACCTAGAGCTCACCTCAGCAAGAGACTCCATATCTCTGCCGCTTCTGTAAGGCCATGCTGAGAAATGAAGTGTCATTTTAAGCTGCTGCTGACCCAGCCACCAAGGAGTCTTCTGACTCCTTCATTCCTTGATTCATTCAATTCCATGGAAGACCTTGGCTGAGGTTTCAGTCCATGCCAGGCCCAGGAAAATGACTGTGTACATGTAGACTTTCCTAGGTGAGTCCTACCAATTGCTAAGAGTCATACAAGAAAAACTAATGAAAACAAGGAATGAACAAAGACCAATTACTCCTATAGGGATTAAGGGAGGGTGAGTGGCTGGAAGGTTTAAATTATGTCTTCAAAGGGTCTGGAGGGAGCCAGCTCAGGATGCCCCTGATGCTTCTAAAGTGGATCTGGGGGAGTATAGTAGGAGGATCGCAGGCATGAAGTAGAGAGCCACCCTCTGGGAGAGCAGGCATGGATGGCAATGGTGGATACTTAAGCTTCATGTATCTCACTCTGGGTAGATGTCCCTTCTGTTTGAATTTAATTGCTCCAAATTCAGACCACTCCCCATTTCCCTGGGGCGTGTGTGTGTGTGTGTGTGTGTGTGTGTGTTTGGTATCTATGTATGTATTTGCATTTTTGCATGTCTATGGGCACATCATGTGTGCACATGTAATTGGAAGCTGAAGGTTGACATAGAAAATCACCCTCTGTTCCTTTTCCGTTAGTGAGGCAGGGTCTCTCAACCAAACCTAGAGCGCACCAATATAGTTACTCTTACTAGCCAGCTTACTCTGGGGATCTCTTGTTTTTGTCTTCCCATACTGGAATTATGGGCAGGCTGTGGGGCTCATGCAGCATTTATGTGAGTGCTGGGGACCTGAACTCTGGTTCTCATTGTTATGAAATATAATGTGGCAAGGGGGTATTTTTGGCCGCCTGAGCCAAAGTGTACCTCTGAGAAATTACTCCATGTGACTGATATGGTATAAAAGAGGTTTACTGAAGGAAGGGAGGGCATTGAGGAGCTGTGGGATAGTCAGACAAGTGGACATTTAGACAGGCAGAGGGACAGGAAGCACTGAGAGAGGCATGAAGGCAGAGAGAGGGGCATTGGATGCGTGTGTGTGTGTGTGTGTGTGTGTGTGTGTGTGAGAGAGAGAGAGAGAGAGAGAGAGAGAGAGAGAGAGAGAGAGAGAGAGAGAGAGAGAGAGCACTGGGGTGGCTGGCAGTCCTTTTTCACCTGTAGCTCACATCTGGCACACCTGGAAGCGCCGGCTGGCAGGTGATGGCAGCAGGTGAAGTAGTTGCCACTTCCTGAGAGCCAGTGGAATCACCTTTACACTAACAATCATGCTTTTGTGTCAGGCACTTTACATGGAGCTCTCTTTCCAGCTCTGATCTGTTTTCTCCTGTCTAATGCGTTTTCTAGTTCCCTCTTAGATTTTGATTTTTGTGCTGTTTTTTCTCTGACAAGTTGGCTATAACATCCAGTGGACCCTTTTGGCTTTCCTGTGTTCCTCACCTTCACCAATGTCTTGACCACAGTAAAAGGACTTTAGTACTCAAAAGGATGGGTATTTTTATTGGAATAGCTGTGCTCCTTCAATCCATAGTTCGGAACTCTGACTTCTATTGTTGTTATGGTTTCCCAGCAGAAGGAAGAATACCTTGGTGAATCAGTCAGGAGGCCAAAGAGTGCTGCTAAGATCCCACTACATATCTCACACAGGAGATTTATTGAGGTAGGAGAAGCAAAAGGCTGCCTCAGAAGTGGAAACAAGAGAGGGAGAGAGACAGAGATGGAGAGAGAGACACACACAGAGCAAGAGACAGAGGGAAAGGAACAGAGAGACATACAGAGAGGGAGAGACAGAGAACAAGGGCCCTGATGTGAGACTTTTAAAGGCCATGGGTATTGCATTTGGCAGCTTGTGATGATATGCTTGCTGGTTCTGAGTCACTGAAGGGAAGCTAGAGGAACACCTGGTTCCTAACAATTGTGACTGTAGACCTTCTGGGAAGGGTCTCATAGGCAGTCCCATGATTGTGCTCATGCCACACAGCTGCTTACACAGACTAAGATGGCTCTGATGTCACAAGGTGTGAGAGTTAATCTTCATTGTCAACTGGATTGAGAGTCACCAAGGAGACACGCCTCTGGGTACGTCCTTTATAGAAGTTTAAGGGGGAGGGGGATACCCACCTTGAATATTGGCGGCAACCACCCATGGTCTTAGAGTCCCTGACTGAATAAAAAGGAAAAACAGAGAAAGGCAGCTGAATGCCAGCAGTTTCCGTTTGTGGCCTCCTGGTCTGCTGAGATGTGGAGGAGCAGGCTCACGCTCATCACTAGCTCTAAGCCCTGCTCCCACAGCTGTGCCTTCCCCACCATAATGGACTGCATCTTCTTGGATCTAGAGCAAAAGAAACCCTTCTTCTCTTAAATAGCTTTGTGTCAGGTATTGGGGCCCAGGAAGGTGAAAGGTAACAAGCACACTTGGTGGTACACTGACACACTACTATGAGACCACTGCACGCACAGTATGTCTGAGTGAAAAGTCTTTCTGCAGCATGAGACTCTGGGTGGACCGGTGAGGAGATGGTGTAGATTAAATGAACCACAAGGGTGGGATTCTGATCCCTGGTTCTACAGTGGCCATAGGAAGAGGAAGAGGACCCATCAGTGTCCTTTATCCATTCTCAAGGCTAAGAGGGAAATCCTCAGTAGAAGCCTTGCCTTGAGTGGCCTTCGTCTTACACATTGCAGCCCCTAAAACTATTAGGAAATCAATTTCTATTATTTCAGGCCTACCTTCTTTGGTATTTTGTTCTAACTAATTCAAAGGACTGGGATATCGTGCTTTAACTACCTAATATATATAATATATAATATGTATTTTTCTCTGCTGGTCCACTGGTTTCTTTGCAGACACTAGACTTACTGAGAAATTACCCCATTGCTCTCTTTAATTGTTTTTTCTGGGTACAATTAACACTAACAAATATTTTTAAACCCCATTGGGTCTTTATTCATTAGTAATCTTGTATAATACAATTGGATATGAGCAACTCATTGATGATAGATCCTGATGGAAGGATAAAATGAAAATTGTAATTAAGTAATGAAGGCAAGACACTCAAGAGATTGTTGGAATCTTTTCTTTCTTTTTTTTTTTTAAAGATTTATTTATTTTATGTCTATGAGTACACTGTAGTTGTCTTCAGACACACCAGAAGAGGGCATCAGGTCCCATTACAGATGGTTGTGAGCCACCATGTTGTTGAGTATTACTGTGGCCCTGGGAATTGAACTAAAGACCTCCAGAAGAGCAGTCAGTGCTCTTAACCACTGAGCCATCTCTCCAGCCCCGAGATTGTTGGAATCTTAAAGACATACCCAAGACATGTAAGTTTTAGGATACTGGTGGCATGCTATGTAACATGCAAAATTTAAGATATTTTATATAATAATCATTCATGCATATGGAATGTTTAGACTAAACCCAGTCCTCTATTTCTTACCTCTAATTCATCCTCTCCCCTCATAACACACGAAGCTCTGTGACTTTTCTCTGTCTTGTGATTCCCGGGATTGAAGCTAGAGCCTCACACATGCTGGACAAGCATTTGCCTCTGAGCAGTATTCCCAGCCCATCTGTATTCTGAGCAAGGGTTTTGGTAAGTAGCCCAGGCAAGCCTTGAACTTGAAGGCTTCTTTCCAGCCTCCTGAACAGCTAGCATTTCAGAGTGCTCCCAACAGGCCTGTCTTGTGTGACCAGTTTTCTGTCTTTCAAAAGTTACCAAAGTATGAATACATTAAATGTTTTTTTTAAATATGCAAACATTAGGGATCAACACATGAATTACAGCAAAGATGTTAAATATCTTGGAATATTTTTTGGATTATTAAAGGCAAATAAACTTACATTCATTTAAAAAAAATTAACCAGGCATGGTGGTGCATGCCCTTAGTCCCAGCACTTGGGAGGCAGAGGAATGAATATCTCTGTGAGTTCAAGGCCAGCCTGGTCTACAAAGTTCCAAGATAGCCAGGGCTGTTACACAGAGAAATCCTGTCTGACAAAAAGTATAAATGAATAAACAATTTATTGTGTGTATGGTGTGTGACAACCAGAAGACATTTGCAGGATTTGATTCTCTCCTTTTACCATATGAACTCTGGGAGTTGAACTCATGATGTCAGACTTGGTGACAATTGCCTGTATTAAATAAGTCACCTTGCTTGCCCTTAAGGAATATTCTTCATAGATACTTTCATCTTTCAAGACAACTGTTAAAAATTGGAATCACCTAAAAGTCACTTGATACCAGTGATGTAAGACACTAACACGATTGTGATGGAGTTGGTTGTGTGTGAACCTTCATGTATGTGTGCACATGTATGCAAATATGTGCACAAGTATGTGGAGGCCAGAGGAAAACCTTAGGTGTGGCTCTGGAGGTATCCCCATTGTTGAGGTGTTTGTGTTTCACTGGCCTGGAATTCACCACGTAGTCTATGCTGGCCAACCAGTGAGACCCAGAGATCCACTTGTCTCTCTGCCTTTCCAGTGCTGGGGTTTCCAGGTTTTTAAAATATGAGTTCTTGGAATCAAACTCGGTCCTCATGACTGAGCCATCCTCCAATCTGTGATCTCTCATTTTAAGACTGGGTAATTTTCCATGGGAACAAGGCATGGGATTTGGAATGCTTTTGAGATGTCTACTTGGTGAATCAAATCAAAAGCAAGCAGGCTCAGGGCTCTAAGGGTCTCCTTCTCTCTTTCTTCAGCCTGGATAAACACTTGTCACCTGTTTTTCATTGTTTTTAGACAGAAAAAGAAGCTCTCTTGAGAGACTGAATGCAACCTTATTGTGGATTTTCCACATGTCCAAGTCTTTAATCAGCATGGTTTTGGAAACTAAGTTCTGTTGTTGAAAAATTCACACACTTATGAAACTAAGAGTGGGTTCAGAAATAGCGTTGTGCCTGACATTTTAATATAGTAACTGATATATTTTCCCCAAATATATTCAGTGTTGCAAAAATGACATGTTTAATTTCATAGCCTGAAATAATTTTTATATTACCATCACTAACAAGGAGATTTAAAAATGTGGGTCCAAGGACTGGAGATGTAGTTCAGTTAGTAAAGCTCATACCTAAAACCCTGGGTTCCATCCCCAGCACCACAGGCTTCATGGGTACATTTGTTACCCCAGCACATGGAACGTGGGGGTCAGGAGGGTGAGAAGTTCAATGTCATCCCGGCTACATAGTGTGAGGTCAGCCCGGGATAGAGGTGAGCCTGTTTAACAACAAAATGAAGAAAATCAAGAATAAAACAAAATGAATCCAAGCACAGACTTATACCCAAGTTGGCTTCTACTTTTGTTTAAAGAATTGCAATATTAAAACTGAAAAACAAGAGCTGGAAGACCCAAGACTGAATGCAGAGAGGTGTACTGAGAGCCTGATCCATCCTGCGCATACAGTCTGACCCATCAATCCTGTCACCCTGAGCTGAGCCCCGATTCGTATATGGTGGGTAGTAACTGCATGAGATTACCTTGTCTGCAGTGAGTAATGGTCTCTCTCCTCCTCTGATGTTCTATTGCATGGTAGCAGTCACCAAGTGGTGCTCCGGTGGGACCCTTTTGTTTCTTGCTCCCAATTGGCATCCTTGCAGCGTCAATGCCAGCTCCCAGCTTCCAGCTTCTCTCAGTCTTTCTGGAGCCCCCTGTATGCTGTCCTTCCCTCAAGTGTTCATCATAGCAACTGTAAGTGTTGCTCCCTTCGAATTATAATCTAAGCAGCAGGAGAAATAACCACTCTCCACACTTCTGCATTTTCCTCTCTTTTTCATTTTTGTCCCCTCACTCCTAGGAATGTAGCTGCTTCTTGCTGTTTTCCATCTGTGTTGTCCTGGCCTTTCCATGTCTGCTGACTTGGTCCCTGATTAAAGCCTCTCACTAGGAAAAGCCCAGGGTAGTTTGTGATTTTCTCCGCTCAAACCTGAAGACTACTGTACTACTATACCTAGACTCAGGATTCACTATAGGTTCGTATATGTGTATATATTATTTGTAAACATGAAAAATAATAATGGAGGAAAATTATCCAACACTAATTGACGTTAGGAAGGGAAAGCTCGATACATATACATTTAGCCTTTGTCTCCAATTCCTGACACAAAACTCTCAAATCCCTTTGAATATCCGTTGTGATAGGATTATCTTTTATTCTAATGAAACCCTGTCCAAGGCGTGATTATCGGGTTCAGCCCAGACCTCCTGGGAGAGGAGAGGGCTGGAGATTGAGCTAACCACCCGTAGCTAATGGTTCAAGCAGTTGTGGCTGTGTAATGGAATCCCCCCTAAAACATTAAATTATGGAGTCTGGAATGCTTCCATGTTTTCATAGCTCAGGGATATGGTGTGCCTTCCAACTCCATAAAGACGGAAGCTCTGGCCTGAGGGTTCCTTGGGAATGGATGAGATGGAGATGGGTCCACACAGAAGCATGGAAAACCTGTCGATCTCAAGAGCGTGAGTGGGAGGAGAACATGGGAAGGCCAGTCTGGGACTGGTGGGAAGAATTTGGCCTCAGTGGGAACTACTGTGCACTGATGCAGTAATTACAATCTGGTGCTCATTGTTGAGCTCAAAACAAACAGTTTAAAAACAGAAATAAGACAATCCCATCTGGGTTATGGGGCTGGGAAAGATGGAGCAAGGAGGAGCTGGGTCTTCATGACACTTTAAAGAAAAGTTTAGAATCCCCTTCTAGATGCCAGTGTGTACACTCATGTTTGTAGACATGGGTATACATACCTGAGCACACATACGAACTTGTTTTGTATTGAAGTGTGTACCCGTTCATGCATGTGGATGTGTGCATGTGTTGTGTGCACCTGCTAGTGAGTGTGTACAGCCATATGTGTGTTTATGTATGTAGAGTAGTGGAGACAAGGATGGAGAAGTTAGGTAACTACCTGAAGTAACAGAGTAAGAGGAAGCTTGCCTTACAGTGATAATTGAGGGATAATATGTCTGACAGTTTAAGATGGCTAGCCACTGATGCTCTGACAGCCCTGGCCCTTGAACCTGGGATATCCACGAGGATACACTTTTACTTATGCAGACACTGTAGTAGCAATTTCAGCTGAAGACAGTGATAAGTAGGATAGAACAATAGGTCAGATCTCATCTAGTTTGACATAAACACTTCTGTAAATTACAAGTGGCTGTCCCTGCTCTTTCAGTAATGTGTTACTCAGATATAAATAGCACTTAATCCTTGATCCTGCTCTCTCTTCATATTAAATTAGCAGAATTAGCTGCTGTCAGAATCGTCTTTCCACACATAGCTCTGATGACAGTACTTACGTACTTAAAAAAAAGGGAGCATTCTCCTCCCTCTTAATGAATAAAATCAAAGGTCATGCCATGGCATTTAGGGTCACTATGAACCAACTCCAGACTACTCCAAATACTGACATGAGCGTCTTATGATTAGAGAGGATGTGCCAAATATGTAACAATTGGATAAATGTGGGTTCATGTCAGGGTGGCCCCTGGTTACTGAGCAGTAGGGAAACTGAGGCAGCTTGCATGGCAGCTGGGATAGTGATGTGGACAGCCCAGAGGAGAGGATCATGGACTCCCTGCAACTAGCTTCCACGTTCTCTGTTCTTTGAAAATTTTACAGAACTTCTGCTAGGCACAGCTCGGTAGAAGTTTGCCCCCTCCGTCCTGGAGACATTGCTGCCATCTGATTCATAGTTTGACTTCATGAACTGCAACAAAACCAAATAATTATGGTTGACTGACAAGCAAATCTGTTGCCTCCGTTGGTTAACAGAACCATGTGTGTTACCTGTCACAGCCCGACTTTCTACGGAAAAGTCATTTAAATATCCAAACACTGAATGATCTCCAGAGACAAAAATTTTAGTTTTTACTGTGTACTAATGCAATTCAGATGTTTATTTGAATGAAATCTTTGTAAACTTTTGGATTATATTTTCTTTTATAATTTTTATATGTCTATTATTTCATTAATTTGCTACTCTAATAGATGCTATGTAATATATAAAATATAATGCTTTTATATTAAGATGGCATGCTGTATTTTTTTTAATACATTTTCTATTTCTAGACTCTGTCTGTGGGACAATACCCATGCCAGGAGGTAGATGTAGACGGTAGGTAGAGCAGGTCTGAGACCCCAGAAACTCGGGTACACATCTGAGACAGAAGGAGCCTCCCTGCTCTCTACTAGATTCCTGGCCAGAAACGCGTGCCACACCCCATGCTAATGAAGTACCTAGAGCCCCGAGGTTTTAGCCAATAAGTTTTCTTCCCAGATATTCCTCCCAGCAAAAGGTATTTAATCTCTGGTTCATCCTGAGAAATTGGTCCGCATCCATTTTCCACAACGAATAACCAACAAATAGCTTGGAACCGAAGACTCTTGCATTGAGAACTGAGAGGCCTTCGCCTACTAAGTAGCAGCCTAAGTCTCCCATAGAAGGCCTCTCTGTGCTCCCAGAAAACCGTTGCCAAGCTAAGGACAATTACCGATGAGGTAAGCTGGAGCTACCATTTCTCCCAACCCCAGGTTAGATGCTGCCCTCAGCCTGCAGTCCCCAACGGTCCCAGCCTCTTCGTGGGTCTGTGGACCCCCATCCTTTGTTCCCGATTCCTCTGTGCGCCACGTCAGGGGTAACTGGATTCTGGAAACTCCAGCTTCGCGTCCCCCCACCCCCCAACCCCTCCCGTCCCCAAAGCATCTTGGACTGCGTTTTCCCGGAGTAGTGCTCGACTCTTCGCCGAAGCCCAGCACCCAATAGCAATGGGGTGAGATAAGCATAGTCAAGCTTCCCAGCGGCTGTGCCCACACCGCAACGGCAGGGAGGAACCCAGACCCACATCGGTTTACATTTTTTTCTCTATTATGATTTTTTTACTTCTCTGTAGACACACCTATGTACGCAACTACTTCTAACAAAGCCCTTGTAAATTCTGCATTACAAACCCGTGATTAAAAGCCTTATTACTGGGGCTTGAGAGGTGGCTCAGTGGCTAAGAGAACAGGCTGCTTTTGCTGGGGATACAGGATCAGTTCCTGCACTCATGTGTGCACATGCACACACATGTACGAGAATGCTCGCACACACATCATGTTTTAAAAAAGCTTCAGTATTGCTTTCATTTATGAGCAGAAGCATGAATCTGCTTCTTAGTGAGCTTTTCCTGCTTGAAGCTCATGATAATCACCTCGCTTAGGAACTCCCTTTGTCAGAGCGCATGTCACATAGGTGAAGCAAACCGGGGTCTCTGGAAAAAGGACTCAGGTTCCGTATTTTTCCCAGGTGATACTATCAGGCTGGCTTGATAAAGAATGGCTTAGCACACCTGATTTTCATTCATCCTGTATAACTTTCCCAGAAAATCAATTCACTATAGAAGGATGTTGCCTCCTTTCTGTTAGATAATCGCTGCTTTGATACATTTCAAATGAGCCAGAGCATCCCTGTTGTGACTATGGCAACACATTTTATCATTTGTGCTTAAATGGAATTTCATAATTCTCAGCCCACACTTTGACAAATTGCTTAACCTTCTCCCTGAATAAGATTACAAATAAAATTTCCATTATTATCATCATCAGAAATTACACATTGTAACACTGGTTATTTTCTTGGTAGTTGCTGTTAGGAAATTAAAATGATTCAAAACCTACTAAAATAACTACTTGTTATTCATTTAATTTCCTTGTAGGAGAGAAAATTCTCATTAATTAATTACTTTATTAGAGATAATTTTTTCACATTTCGTTAAATGACATTTTAGAGATGTTAAAAAACAAAACAAAACAAAACTAAGCTCAGAGATGGAAATGGATAAAATCGAGTAAACTTCAGACCGATTTTTGTTACCTGTAAGTTCTTTTAAACAAATGTTCTGTAAAAGAGTAAAGCTTTTCTAAAGAAGGCCTGATTTTGGGCTGTTCAAAGATTGAACAAGATGGTCAGAAGTCAGAGTGGATGATGCTACAGTGAAGAAACCATTGCTGTCTCCACGTTGTCAGGATGAGCTTTTGAGAGCACAGACTTAGCTTCATTGGACTGAGCAGCAATGATTTCAGAGAGCGTCATTCACCTTGCGATCATGTAACAAAAGTCTGCTGGGCACGACATTGAGCAACTGACCTTGCACAGTGGCCTTTGGACTGTTCTCCTGGAGCAAGCCACACTCCTGTGAAGCAGGGTTAGTTTACTCCATACATCTGGCTCGCCCAGCCTTTTTTCCTTTCTTTTTCTTTTCTTTTCATTCATTAATTTATTTTTTCATTTTACATCCTAATACCACCTCCCCCAGCCCCCCTAACAGAGCTCCTCCCCCACTCCCACTCCCCTTCTCCTCTGAGAAGGGGGAGGGCCCCTTGGGTATCGTCCCATCCTGGGATGTCATGTCACTTCAGGACTAGGTGCATCCTTTCCCACTGAGGCCAGACAAGGTAGCCTAGGTAAGGAGAACAGGATCCTCAGACAGCAACAGGTTCAGCAGCAGTCCCCACTTTAGTTGTTGTTGTCGGGGGCAGGGGTGGCTCCTGATAATGAAACCTCACATCTGCTATATATCCTACAGAATTGCCTAGGTCCAGCCCATGCTGGCTCTTTGTTTTGGTTGGTGGTTTAGTTTCTGGTAACCTCCAAGGGTCCAGGTTAGTTGACTCTGCTGCTCTTCCTGTAGAGTCCCTATCCTCTTCTGATCCCTCAATCCTTTGCCCAACTCTTCCACAAGCCTCCCCGAGCTCCAGCTAATGTTTGGCTGTGGGGCTGTATAAATGTCTCCAACATCACCACTATGGAAATTCAGTGTGAGTAACTGAATTCTGATGCTTGGAGAGGTGTAGTACCTTGAATCTTATTCTAGAGGATTGAAACAGCAAGCTAAGATGAGCTCTTCTCCAGCTCCATGTCTCTCTCCCCCAGCCACGCCCTCCTTTGACTTTCTCCCTGGCTATTGGCTGTTGGGAAATGCTGGTTGCCCTCATACCTGAGGTTCCAGATACATGGGCTAGGGTTATTCCCTCTCCGTTTTTACTTTAGGAAAACTGTGTGAAATGGGAGATCAAACTGTGCTTCTATAACTCCTCATTTACAGGACTATTTCAATTAGCAAACGGATATCAACTCTCGACACTATATTTGACATGTGCTACCAAAATCTCAGTTGCTTTCTAGATAGAAAAGCAAAGCCAAGCAAATATCTTAGTAATAGAAAGAAGACATTAGAATTCTTTTGTTGAGTCTGTTAATTAATATTAGTTGCCATCTGTCAAATTACCTTCTTAGAGTGGAACTTTCAAAAGGACAGCCTTGAGTGTGTGCATGGTACCTAGGTTCTAGGCAGCATTGAGTTGAAATCGAGAGACTGATGCTAAGTGTTTTTGATCTCTCTTTCCTCTATTTATACAAGGCAATAGACAAGGAACAAAGCATAAATAATTGTTAAGTAAAAAGGATCCAACAGGAAGTAGGAAATTACCAGAGGTTTTTGGAAGAAGGAAAACAGATGAACAAATGGTGATCAGCTTAGCTGACCCCAAGGAGCTGCACCCAGAGTGCTAACAGAGCTAGCTGCTTTGTTCCAGACAATTGGGGAGAGACTCACAGCAGGCAAAATGTGGAGGACAGGAGGGATGGTTTTGTGTAGTTGTTTCCTTCAGGTTGGACATGGTTGTCACCATCTTGAACCGGAGCAGCTGTGATGAACCGCAGGAGACCCTCATGAGATCTGGGCTGTTAACACTTCCTCCTAGAGGGAGCAGAGGATTTCAAGGCTCATGAGCATGACTAAGAAGACTCACAAGGTCCCTCTTCAAGGTTGTATATAAATGGTAAACAATTGCTGGAGAAAGGGAAGATCCTTTGGTGGCATATTTGGATTTTATAAAGGACTATTTATTTCATTGCTACCAAAATGATGTTTTTGTTTCTACTACAGCTTCTCATTAGCTGCTGACTGCATATATGAAGGTTATCAGAAGCCAGAGGTCGTGTTTTGAGAGTCTGTTTCCTTTTCGAGCTCTCTTAAGGACTATTTTGTGACTTAGGCTAACCTGCTCCATTTACATATCTTACTAATTCTAACCAGTAGATAGAGCATTTTTCCCCCTCAAGATTTTTTTCTTGCCATTAAAATATTTTGTTACTACCTTTGTGGATAAAGCAAATACACACACACAGATATGCACACGTGTATACCCACACATCTACACATATACCTGGGACTCAGAAGTATCTTCCTTTTTCTTAGTCTGAGGATTTACTTTCTAACAGCATAGAGCTGTTATTATTGTTTTCTTATTAGAACTAACACTCATAACTCCTGCTAATGAAGTTTGCCTGGTTTGGCAGATGAAAGACTATGTTATGTTTTTAATATGCATTTTGTAGCATAATGATGAGTTTTAACATGTTAGAATTATTTATTTTTATAAGTTATTTTTAAAGTGAATTTGACTGAACCAAATAGCACTCCATTTTGATATTTTATGTGTGTATACTATGCATTTTGATTATGTTCATTCCCTATTACATTCCACCCATGTTTGCTGGCCTCCTTCTTTCTCCAAAATTGATCTTTTTTCACTTTTGCATCCCCGCAACACACACGATTTGGCATGTATGTATGTAGTTACACCTGTGGGTTCAGGTCTTCATGTGAATGGCATGCATGTGGAGGTGAGATGACAATCTTGGAGCCCTCCGACAACCTCCATGTTTTGCTTTAGACAGGGTCTCTCAGTGGCCTGGGACTTCACCACATAGAACTGGGCCTGCTGACTACAAGGTTCTGGGGGATCTTTCTGTCTCCAGCCCCATCTCAGTTCTGTGTTTACAGGCAAGTGCTACTATGTGCTTGTTAAGGATCTGAACTCAGGTCCTCATGTTTGTGAATTGCTATGTCCCCAGCAATTCATAACACATGAAATAAAAACCTTCATTCTTCATGGGATACAAAGTGTCTGATATTTGCAAATGCCATTTTTATTTCCTTAGATAAAGGAATGAGATGAGAGCCACACCCAAGTTGTGGGAATACGTGGCTTGAACTGAGCCCTGAGTGTTTCTTTCTCTGTCTAACTATTCCTAGGCCTAGGCCTGGAAGCTTCTAGTTTCTGTACAAACTAACCTTCTAAGCTGACTGATTCAACCTGGCTCCTCTTAGCTTCTGGCTGAAGTGCTTTGCTTGGTCTCTGGCAATATGTTTTAATCTTCTGGTTCCTTCTCATTCCCTGCCTTATTCTGTCTTCATCCATGTCTAGCTTGTTCTCTCTTCAATTTGTCTCTGTAAATTGCCCTGGTTAAATGCCTCCACTTCCCGCTTTTAGAAATCCTCTCTTTCTTATGCTGTTCTCATCTGAGTTGGATGTAACCTGACTCATTCTGTCAAATCTTTCTCCGAGTCACCACTTTATCTGCTCCTCAGTTAGAGGTCTCTCTCTCTCTCTTTTTTTAAATTCACTTATTTATTTAACATATGAGTGCTCCATCTTCGTGCCAGAACAGGGCATCAGATCCCATTACAGATGGTAGTGAACTATCATGAGGCTGCTGGGAATTGAACTCAGGACCTCTGGAAGAGCAGTGAGCGCTCTTAACCACTGAGCCATCTCTCCAGCCCCTAGACATCATTTTCAGACATGGCTGCGTCCTTCTACAAACTGACCTTACTTTCATTGTTAGGGATTAAGGGACTATACTAAGGGTGTGTCTGTATTCCAGCCAGATTGTAATACAGGGCATGTCTGCTTTCTGGCCAGATCATATAGAGTTAGAAGGTCTTTGGATGTGATCACTTGCCAGAGCAGCCATGTTGGTCAATTAAAATTCCTCTACAGATGTTTGTTTTTCTGAATTTTGTTTCTTTCTTTCTTTTTTTAATCTTTATTAACTTGAGTATTTCTTATTTACATTTCAGTTGTTATTCCTCTTCCCAGTTTCCAGGCCAACATCCCCCTAGCCCCTCCCCCTCCCCTTCTATTATGGGCTTTCCCTCCCCATCCTCCCCCCCACTACCACTCTTCCCCCAACAATCACGTTCACTGGGGGTTCAGTCTTGGCAGGACCAAGGGCTTCCCCTTCCACTGGTGATCTTACTAGGATATTCATTGCTACCTATGAGGTTGGAGGCCAGGGTCAGTCTATGTATAGTCTTTGGGTAGTGGCTTAGTCCCTGGAAGCTCTGGTTGGTTGGCATTGTTGTTCATATGGGGTCTCAAGCCCCTTCAAACTCTTCAGTCCTTTCCCTGATTCCTTCAACGGGGGTCCCGTTCTCAGTTCCGTGGTTTGCTGCTGACATTCACCTATGTATTTGCCGTATTCTGGCTATGTCTCTCAGGAGAGATCTACATCCAGTTCCTGTCATCCTGTACTTCTTTGCTTCATCCATTTTATCTAGTATGGTGGCTGCATATGTATGGGCCACATGTGGGGCAGGCTCTAAATGGGCGTTCCTTCAGCCTCTGTTCTAAACTTTGCCTCCCTATTTACTGTCAAGGGTATTCTTGTTCCCCTTTTAAAGGAGTAAAGCATCCACATTATGGTCATCCTTCTGTTTCATGTGTTCTGTGCATTTGGGCTAATATCCACTTACCAATGAGTGCATACCATATGTGTTTTTCTGTGATTGGGTTACCTCACTCAAGATGATATTTTCCAGTTCCCTCCATTTGCCTATGAATTTCATAAAGTCATTGTTTTTGATAGCGGAGTAATATTCCATTGTGTAGATGTACTACATTTTCTGTATCCATTCCTCTGTTGAAGGGCATCTGGGTTCTTTCCAGCTTCTGGATATTATAAATAAGGCTACTATGAACATAGTGGAGCATGTGTCTTTTTTATATGTTGGGGCATCTTTTGGGTATATGCCCAAGAGAGGTATAGCTGGATCCTCAGGTAGTTCAATTTCCAATTTTCTGAGGAACCTCCAGACTGATATCCAGAATGGTTCTACCAGTCTGCAATCCCACCAACAATGGAGGAGTGTTCCTCTTTCTCCATATCCTCGAGAGCATCTGCTGTCGCTGGAGTTTTTGATCTTAGCTATTCTGACTGGTGTGAGGTGGAATCTCAGGGTTGTTTTGATTTGCACTTCCCTTATGACTAAAGATGTTGAAGATTTTTTTCCTTTTTTTCTTTATTAACTTGAGTATTTTTTATTTACATTTCGAATGTTATTCCCTTTCCCGGTTTCCGGGCCAACATCCTCCTAACTCCTCCCCCTACCCTTCTATATGGGTGCTCCCCTCCTCATCCTCCCCCCATTACTACCCTCCCCACAACAATCACGTTCACTGGGGGTTCAGTCTTGGCAGGACCAAGGGCTTCCCCTTCCACTAGTGCTCTTACTATGCTATTCATTGCTACCTATGAGGTTAGAGTCCAGGGTCAGTCCATGTATAGTCTTTGGGTAGTGGCTTAGTTCCTGAAAGCTCTGGTTGGTTGGCATTGCTGTTCATATGGGGTCTCAAGCGCCTTCAAGCTCTTCCAGTCCTTTCTCTGATTCCTTCAACGGGGGTCCCGTTCTCAGTTCCATGGTTTGCTGCTGGCATTCACCTATGTATTTGCTGTATTCTGGCTGTGTCTCTCAGAAGAGATCTACATCCGGTTCCTGTTGGCCTGCACTTCTTTGCTTCATCCATCTTGTCTAATTGGGTGGCTGTATATGTATGGGCCACATGTGGGGCAGGCTTTGAATGGGTGTTCCTTCTGCCTCTGTTTTAATCTTTGCCTCCCTATTCCCTGCCAAGTGTATTCTTGTTCCCCTTTTAAAGAAGGAGTGAAGCATTCGCATTTTGATCATCCTCTTGAGTTTCATGTGTTCTGTGCATCTAGGGTAATTCAAGCATTTGGGCTAATAGCCACTTATCAATGAGTGCATACCATGTGTGTTTTTCTGTGATTGGGTTACCTCACTCAGGATGATATTTTCCAGTTCCTTCCATTTGCCTATGAATTTCATAAAGTCATTGTTTTTGATAGCTGAGTAATATTCCATTGTGTAGATGTACCACATTTTCTGTATCCATTCCTCTGTAGAAGGGCATCTGGGTTCTTTCCAGCTTCTGGCTATTATAAATAAGGCTACTATGAACATAGTGGAGCATGTGTCTTTGTTATATGTTGGGGCATCTTTTGGGTATATGCCCAAGAGAGGTATAGCTGGGTCCTCAGGTAGTTCAATGCCCAATTTTCTGAGGAACCTCCAGACTGATTTCCAGAATGGTTCTACCAGTCTGCAATCCCACCAACAATGGAGGAGTATTCCTCTTTCTCCACATCCTCGCCAGCATTTGCTGTCACCTGAGTTTTTGATCTTAGCCATTCTCACTGGTGTGAGGTGAAATCTCAGGGTTGTTTTGATTTGCATTTCCCTGATGACTAAAGATGTTGAACATTTCTTTAGGTGTTTCTCATCCATTCGGCATTCCTCAGCTGTGAATTCTTTGTTTAGCTCTGAATGCCATTTTTTTTTCTTTTTCTTTTTTTTTTTCTGGAGCTGGGGACCTGAATGCCATTTTTTAATAGGGTTATTTGTCTTCCTGTGGTCTAACTTCTTGAGTTCTTTGTATATTTTGAATATAAGCCCTCTATCTGTTGTAGGATTGGTAAAGATCTTTTCCCAATCTGTTGGTTGCCATTTTGTCCTAACCACGGTGTCCTTTGCCTTACAGAAGCTTTGCAGTTTTATGAGATCCCATTTGTCGATTCTTGATCTTAGAGCATAAGTCATAGGTGTTTTGTTCAGGAAATTTTCTCCAGTGCCCATGTGTTCGAGTTGCTTCCCCACTTTTTCTTCTATTAGTTTGAGTGTATCTGGTTTGATGTGGAGGGCCTTGATCCACTTGGACTTAAGCTTTGTACAGGGTGATAAGCATGGATCGATCTGCATTCTTCTACATGCTTACCTCCAGTTGAACCAGCACAATTTGCTGAAAATGTTGTTTTTTTCCATTGGATGGTATTGGCTTCTTTGTCAAAAATCAAGGGACCATAGGTGTGTGGGTTCATTTATGGGTCTTCGACTCTATTCCACTGCTCTCTCTGCCTGTCTCTGTACCAATATCATACAGTTTTTATCACTATTGCTCTGTAATACTGCTTGAGTTCAGGGATAGTGATTCCCCCAGAAGTCCTTTTATTGTTGAGGATAGTTTTAGCTATTCTGGGTTTTTTGTTATTCTAGATGAATTTGAAATTGTTCTGTGTAACTCTATGAAGAATTGAATTGGAATTTTGAAGGGATTGCATTGCATCTGTAGATTGCTTTTGGTAAAATGGCCATTTTTACTATATTAATCCTGCCAATCCATGAGCATGGGAGATCTTTCCATCTTCTGAGATCTTCTTCAATTTCTTTCTTCAGAGGCTTGAAGTTCTTATCATACAGATCTTTCACTTGCTTGGTTAAAGTCACACCAAGGTATTTTATATTATTTGGGATTATTATGAAGGGTGTCGTTTCCCTAATTTCTTTTTTTTTTTTTTGGTTCTTTTTTTTCGGAGCTGGGGACCGAACCCAGGGCCTTGCGCTTCCTAGGCAAGCACTCTATCACTGAGCTAAATCCCCAGCCCCGTTTCCCTAATTTCTTACTCGACTTGTTTTCCTTTTGTGTAGAGAAAGGTTACTGATTTATTTGAGTTAATTTTATACCCAGCCACTTTGCTGAAGGTGTTTATCAGGTTTAGTAGTTCTCTGGTGGAACTTTTGGGATCACTTAAATATACTATCATATCATCTGCAAATAGTGATATGTTGACTTCTTCCTTTCCAATCTATATCACTTTGATCTCCTTTTGTTGTCTGATTGCTCTGTCTAGAAATTCAAGAACTATATTGAATAAGTAGGGAGAAAGTGGGCAGCCTTGTCTAGTCCCTGATTTTAGTGAGATTTCTCCAAGTTTCTCTCCATTTAGTTTAATGTTAGCAACTGGTTTGCTGTATATGGCTTTAGTATGTTTAGGTATGGGCCTTGAATTCCTATTCTTTCCAGGACTTTTATCATGAAGGGGTGTTGAATTTTGTCAAATGCTTTGTCAGCATCTAGTGAAATGATCATGTGGTTTTGTTCTTTCAGTTTGTTTAATAATGGATCACGTTGATGGTTTTCTGTATATTAAACCATCCCTGTATGCCTGGGATGAAGCCTACTTGATCATGGTGGATGATTGTTCTGATGTGCTCTTGGATTCGGTTTGCCAGAATTTTATTGAGTATTTTTGTGTGGATATTCATAAGGGAAATTGGTCTGAAGTTCTCTTTCTTTGTTGGGTCTTTGTGTGGTTTAGGTATAAGAGTAATTGTGGCTTCATAGCAGGAATTCAGGAGTGTTCCATCTGTTTCAATTTTGTGGAATAGTTTGGATAGTATTGGTATGAGGTCTTCTATGAAGGTCTCATAGAATTCTGCACCGAACCCATCTGGAACTGGACTCTTTTTGGTTGGAAGACTTTTAATCACTGCTTCTATTTCTTTAGGAGTTATGGGGTTGTTTAAATGGTTTATCTGTTCCTGATTTAACTTTGGTACCTGGTATCTGTCTAGGAAATTGTCCATTTCCTGCAGATTTTCAAGTTTTGTGGAATATAGGCTTTTGTAGTAGGATCTGATGATTTTTTGAGTTTCCTCTGATTCTTTTGTTATGTCTCCCTTTTCATTTCTGATTTTATTAATTTGGATATACTCTCTGTGTCCTCTGTTTAGTCTGTCTAAGGGTTTATCTATCTTGTTGATTTTTTTCAAAGAACCAACGTTTGGTTCTGTTGATTCTTTGTATAGTCCTTTTTGTTTCTACTTGTTTGATTTCAGCTCTGAGTTTGATTATTTCCTGCCTTCTACTCCTCCTGGATGTATTTGCTTCTGTTTGTTCTAGAGCTTTTAGGTGTGCTATCAAGCTGCTGATATATGCTCTCTCCTGTTTCTTTCTGTAGGCACTCAGAGCTATGAGTTTTCCTCTTAGCACAGCTTTCATTGTGTCCCATAAGTTTGGGTATGTTGTACCTTCAATTTCATTAAATTCTAAGAAGTCTTTAATTTCTTTCTTTATTTCTTCCTTGACCAGGTTATCATTGAGTAGAGCATTATTCAACTTCCAAGTATATGTGGGCATTATTTCCTTATTGTTATTGAAGACCAGCTTTAGTCCGTGGTGGTCTGATAGGACACATGGGATTATTTCTCCCCCCCCACATTTATTTATTTATTTATTTATTCATTTATTTATTTATTTTATTAACTTGAGTATTTCTTATTTACATTTCGAATGTTATTCCCTTTCCCGGTTTCCGGGCAAACATCCCCCTAATCGCTCCCCCTCCCCTTCTTTATGGGTGTTCCCCTCCAAAATGGCAACCAACAGATTGGAAAAGATCTTTACCAATCCTACAACAGATAGAGGGCTTATATTCAAAATATACAAAGAACTCAAGAAGTTAGACCGCAGGGAGACAAATAACCCTATTAAAAAATGGGGTTCAGAACTAAACAAAGAATTCACAGCTGAGGAATGCCGAATGGCTGAGAAACACCTAAAGAAATATTCAACATCTTTAGTCATAAGGGAAATGCAAATCAAAACAACCCTGAGATTTCACCTCACACCAGTGAGAATGGCTAAGATCAAAAACTCAGGTGACAGCAAATGCTGGCGAGGATGTGGAGAAAGAGGAACACTCCTCCATTGTTGGTGGGATTGCAGACTGGTAGAACCATTTTGGATATCAGTCTGGAGGTTCCTCAGAAAATTGGACATTGAACTACCTGAGGATCCAGCTATACCTCTCTTGGGCATATACCCAAAAGATGCCCCAACATATAACAAAGACACGTGCTCCACTATGTTCATAGTAGCCTTATTTATAATAGCCAGAAGCTGGAAAGAACCCAGATGCCCTTCTACAGAGGAATGGATACAGAAAATGTGGTACATCTACACAATGGAATATTACTCAGCTGCCTTTTATGAAATTCATAGGCAAATGGAAGGAACTGGAAAATATCATCCTGAGTGAGGTAATCCAATCACAGAAAAACACACATGGTATGCATTCATTGATAAGTGGCTATTAGCCCAAATGCTTGAATTACCCTAGATGCATAGAACACATGAAACTCAAGATGGATGATCAAACTGTGAATGCCTCACTCCTTCTTTAAAAGGGGAACAAGAATACCCTTGGCAGGGAATAGAGAGGCAAAGATTAAAACAGAGGCAGAAGGAACACCCATTCAAAGCCTGCCCCACATGTGGCCCATACATATACAGCCACCCAATTAGACAAGATGGATGAAGCAAAGAAGTGCAGGCTGACAGGAGCCAGATGTAGATCTCTCCTGAGAGACACAGCCAGAATGCAGCAAATACAGAGGCGAATGCCAGCAGCAAACCACTGAACTTAGAATAGGACCCCCGTTGAAGGAATCAGAGAAAGAACTGGAAGAGCTTGAAGGGGCTCGAGACCCCATATGTACAACAATGCCAAGCAACCAGAGCTTCCAGGGACTAAGCCCCTACCTAAAGACTATACATGGACTGACCCTGGACTCTGACCTCATAGGTAGCAATGAATATCCTAGTAAGATCACCAGTGGAAGGGGAAGCCCTTGGTCCTGCTAAGACTGAACCCCCAGTGAACGTGATTGTTGTGGGGAGGGCAGCAATGGGGGGATTATTTCTATCTTTCTGTATCTGTTGAGGTCTGTTTTATGACCGATTATGTGGTCAGTTTTGGAGAAAGTGCCATGTGGTGGTGAGAAGAAGGTATATCCTTTTGTTTTAGGATAGAATGTTCTATAAATATCTGTTAAATCCATTTGGTTCATGACTTCTCTTAGTCTGTCTATGTCTCTGTTTAATTTCTGATTTCATGATCTGTCCATTCATGAGAGTGGGGTGTTGTAATCTCCTACTATTATTGTGTGAGGTGCAATGTGTGCTTTGAGCTTTAGTAAGGTTTTTTTATGTATGTAGGTACCCTTGTATTTGAAGCATAGATATTTAGGATTGAGAGTTCATCTTGGTGGATTTTTCCTTTGATGAGTATGAAGTGTCCTTCCTTATCTTTTTTGATGACTTTTGGTTGAAAATCGATTTTGTTTGATATTAGAATGGCTACTCCAGCTTGCTTCTTCCAACCATTTGCTTGGAAAGTTGTTTTCCAGCCTTTCACTCTGAGGTAGTGTGTGTCTTTGTCTCTGAGGTGTGTTTCCTGTAGGCAGCAAAATGTTGGGCCCTTGTTGCATATTCAGTTTGTTAGTCTGTGTCATTTTATTGGGGAATTGAATCCATTGATGTTGAGAGATATTAAGGAATAGTGATTGTTGCTTCCTGATATATTCGTGTTTGAATGTGAGATTATGTTTGTGTGCCTGTCTTCTCTTTGTTTTTGTGTTTTTTTTTTTTTTTTTTTTTTTTGCAAAACGATTAATTTCTTGCTTTTTAAGGGTGTAGGTTGCCTCCTTGTGTTGCGTTTTACCTTTTATCATTCTTTGTAGGGCTGGATTTGTAGAAAGATACTGTGTAAATTTGGTTTGTCATGGAATATCTTGGTTTCTCCATCTATGTTAATTGAGAGTTTTGCAGGATACAATAACCTGGGCTGGCATTTGTGTTCTCTTAGGGTCTGTATGACATCTGTCCAGGATCTTCTGGCTTTCATAGTCTCTGGTGAGAATTCTGGTGTAATTCTGAAAGGTCTGCCTTTATATGTTACTTGACCTTTTTCTCTTATTGCTTTTAATATTCTTTCTTTATTTTGTGCATTTGGTATTTTGACTATTATGTTACAGGAGGAGTTTCTTTTCTGTTCCAATCTATTTGGAGTTCTGTAGGTTTCTTGTATGTTTATGGGCATCTCTTTCTTTAGGTTAGAGAAGTTTTCTTCTATGATTTTGTTGAAGATATTTGCTGGTCCTTTGAGCTGGGAGTCTTCACTCTCTTCTATACCTATTATCCTTAGGTTTGATCTTCTCATTGTGTCCTGGATTTCCTGTACGTTTTGGGCCAGTGGCTTTTTCTGTTTTACATTATCTTTGACAGTTGTGTCGATAATTTCTATGGAATCTTCTTGTCCTGTGATTCTCTCTTCTATCTCTTGTATTCTGTTGATGATGCTTGTGTCTATGGCTCCTTGTCTCTTCCTTTGGTTTTCTATATCCAGGGTTGTCTCCTTTTGTGCTTTCTTTATTCCTTCTATTTCCATTTTTTAAAAAGATTTATTTATTCATTATATGAGTACACTGTTTCTCTCTTCAGACACACCAGAAGAGGGCCTCAGACCCCATTACCGATGGTTGTGAGCCACTCTTTGGTTCCTGGGAATTGAACTCACGACCTCTGGAAGAGCAGTTGGTGCTCTTAACCACTGGGCCATCTCTCCAGCCCCTATTTCCATTTTTAATTCCTTCACCTGTTTGATTTTGTTTTCCTGTAATTCTTCCAGGGAGTTTTGTGTTTCCTGTCTATAGGCTTCTGCTTGTTTATTTGTGTTTTCCTGCATTTCTCTAAGGGAGTTCTTTATGTCTCTCTTGAAGTCCTCCATCATCCTTATCAAATGTGATTTTAAAATTGTATCTTGCTTTTCTGGTGTGTTTCGATATTCAGTGTTTGCTTTGGTAGGAGAATTGGGCTCCGATGATGCCATGTAGTCTTGGTTTCTGTTGCTTGGGTTCCTGTGCTTGCCTCTTGCTATCAGGTTGTCTCTGATGTTACCTTGTTCTGCTATTTCTGACAGTGGCTAGACTGTCCTATAGGCCTGTGTGTCAGGAGCACTGTAGACCCATTTTCCTGTTTTCTTTCAGCCAGTTATGGAAACAGAGTGTTCTGCTTTCAGTCGTGTAGTTGTTCTTGTCTACTGGTCTTCAGGTGTTCCTGTGGGTGTGTGTCCTCAGTCCTCTTGGAGCAGAAAAGTTGGTCTTACCTCTGGCCTGGGGCTTGAAGTCACTCCTCGGATACGGGTTTCAGCTCTCTGTGATGGCAGCAACCAGAAGGCCGTTCTCTGCCTTCTCTCAGGAACCTGTGAACAGGGGGCCCAGATGGCACTGGGCGTTTTCCTCCAGAGTCAGAAATGTGGGCAGAGTAGTCTCCTCTGGCTTCCCAGGCGTGCCTGCCTCTTTGAAGGTCTAGCTCTCCCTCCCATGGGATTTGGGTGCAGGGAGCTGTTTGACTGGGTCCCTTCAGCTCCGGGCGGAGTCTGGACTGCAGCGTTCCTGCGGCTTGAGAGCCCCTATCTTCCTGTTCCCAGAGGCCCTATACAGTCTCCTCTTGGGCCAGGGATCTGGGCAAGGGTGGGCAGTACTGGCATTCTCTCCTGCCCTGCAGTCTCAGGAGTGCCCACCTGTCTGGGCCATGAGCTCTCTCTCCCCTGGGGTTTGGGAGCAGGAAGCTGTGGGCCGGAATCAGTGAGGTTCGGGCCCAGCTCCCGTGGCAACTCTTATAAAGGAAAACATTTAATTGGGACTGGCTTACAGTTTCAGAGATTTAGTCCATTATAGTCGTGGCAGGAAGCTTGGTGGCATCCAGGCAGACATGGCATTGGAGGAGCCAAGAGTCCTACATCTTGATCCACAGGCAGCAAAAGGAGACTGTGGGTCACACTGAGCATAGCTTGAGCATAGGAGACCTTAAAGCTCTCCCTCACAGTGACACACTTCCTCCAACAAGGCCACACCTACTCTAACAAGACTTTGCCTATACCTCCTAATAGTGTCACTTCCCATGGGACAACCATTCAAACACATGAGTCTATGGAGTCATCTCTGTCCCTATATTATGTATACAAACTTCTATGGGTTGTATTTCTTAATTAATAGTCCAGTAAAAATTTCCTGATGACACAGTCAAAAATGTTTCTACATTTTTGAAATTGGAAAAGCACCCTAAACATACTTTATGCTACCGTGCAGATGCCTCTGTGGAGGTATCTACATCTTTGAAAGTGAAGATTCTCTACCTGAATATGCTGACTTGGGGAGGCCTCAGCATCCTGCAGTGGTGCCATTTGACCACAAGGTGGCAGAACCCTCCAAGCATTAAGAGATCTGGGCATTCAGGACATTTACATGAATCCTACCCATTATGAATCCTACCCATTACTGGTCAGGCTGCCTCATTTTTCAGCTCCCATTCTGTGGGCACTGTCATTGGCTATGGTAAGACTCAATTCCTACGGTCAAATACTCAAATAAAGCCGAACTCTGTGAGATTCTCACCCCTTTCTTTTCTGCATGATGCTTTGCTTCCCTCTTAACAGGACAAGTGTGAGGGAGCCGCAATCTTGAACGTCCCAGAAGGGGTTAGAATATTCGGCTCGGATGTGATAGTTTGATAAGCTAAATGATGATCCAACAGGAATGCGGGCATATTAATATCTTTGTTTCCACTTTGGGCCTTTTCTTGCAGGTCGTAAGTTACAGTGCTCTGTAGCAGCCTACACAGGACTATCACAGAGCCCTGCTATTTTAATCGGCCTAATTGGGTTTCTCATCTCTGTTAGGAGAGCTGGAAGGTGTGGGAAGGTGGAAGAGGCGTGGAAAGGCACTTAATTGGCTCTGTGTTCTACATATCTTTATGTAATCCCGAGGAGATCTTATATAAAGAGCACGAGGAGAAAGAGAAAGGGAGTAGGGGTAAGGTCAAAGGGTGGACCCTCTCCTCTCTAGGCACCCAGCTTATATGAAGGCTGGAGTCCGCAGTGACAGAGCAGAAAAACCTGCCTCAGAAGGCGCATGCCTCCTGATCTCAGACAATTCGCATCACTTCTACTTGTGAAGATTGCCACACAAGATTAAGTAAATCTTGGCAAAACACCACAAGCATAGCAGAAAATATTCCCCGTTTTTGTGAAAATAAGGAAGTGAAGCCATATGGATTCAGGATGTGTGTGTGTGTGTGTGTGTGTGTGTGTTTAGGGTAGAGTTTGACACTAGGTATCTTCCTTTGTCCCCTCCTACTTTTTTTTTTTTTTTTTTTTTTTTTTTTTTTTTTTTTAAAGACAGGGTTTTTCCCAGAGACCCTGAAGCTCTCAGATTGAACTAGACTGGTTGGCCAGCATGCCCAAGGACCCTCATGTCTGTGTCTTTAGTGCTCAGATTACTGGCGCCTGGTAGCATTCGTAGCTTTTTAATATGAATTCTAGGCTGTCAAATTCAGGTCCTGTGATCAGCAGCACTTCACCAATAGAGACATCCCCCAGGTTCAAGGGCTTTCCTGAATATTCCGTAAATATGCAATGCTGTGTCTGTCTGAAAGCTCTTTGACCCGAGCTTTAGGGATTACTTGTTTCCCATTAACCACTTTGCCTCTGATGAATTATTGAAACAGTGTCTTTTTTTAAAGAAAGCAGAATTTGCATCTTTTCTCCCCCATGTATTCATCTGAGGCCATCAGGAGCTCGTAAGGTAATCAAAGCTCGTGAAGGCCTTGCTGCTTGCAGGTTGGGAACTGCTTGAGAACACTGGGTTCAGGGGAGTTGCTGAGATGGCCTTGGCTCAGCCAGGCACTGCACTGCAGAGTCCACTGCAGCACAGGCTGCAGCACAGACAGCAGCAGGCAGGCCAGGCCAGTTCAGCCCTGTTAAAGTCACAGCACTGATTTATCTCCCTAGCTGGCCACACCCAGGAAGACACTAATGGTTGAAGAGCCAACTTCCTTTGGGACTTTCAGGTAATCAGTCCTAGTTTCAGGGCTGTAATCTGAGAAGGGGGAAGGAGAGATTTTTAGATTGTATTTCTTATCAGTACTTTTACACCGGCCTGGCTGCTATAAACTCAGCCCTATTTCCAGGGTAAAATTCTTCTTATATTTTTATCTATGTAGTGAGGCTCATTTGAACTTGTGTGAGGACCCCTAGAAAGAGCTGTACTTCCTGAGTTAGTGACTTTGGGCCCAGTAAAGTTATCTGTGACAAGGGAACGGGATCTTGTTATTGGTTGCTGAGTTCCTGAGCAGGAAGTCCCTTTCACCATTCCCACATTCATGTCACCTATTCCTAAGCTAGACCATTGGGCAGTCCTGATCACAGAGAAGAAGCAGGGACCAGCAGGACTGTTTTTCTCACTGTGGTATTGCAAAAGATGCAGAGGCCCAGCAACCTTTTTTTTTTTCTTCTTCTTCAGTAGGGAGTTAGGTAAATGCTAGTATACTTACATAACGCAATAGAACTCAATCATCAAAAAGCTCTCTTTTACGTTTTTCTTGTGAGTCTCATGTTCATATACAACGAAACATGATCATGCACACCCCTTTATTTCTTCCCTTAAACTCTCTATATCCCCCCACCCCAGTACTGCCTCTCCCAGCTTCCTGTCTTCTTTTCTCTCTGTGTGTGATAACCCTCTAATTCCAATTGGTATCCTCCATATGTGCCTAGGTATGGGGCTACCCACCGAAGCATGGGAAATCCACCAGAGGCCATATCCTTACAGAAGAATTGATTTCCCCCTCCCTAAGCATCTATTAACTGTCAATAACTCTATACTAAGGGGTGGGGCTTAGATAGTCCTAAGCTCTGAATACACTACTTTCCCAGTACATACCTGTAATGAACTTCCACCTTTTTATTTGTTTGTTTGTTTGTTTTCTGAGACAGGGTTTCTCTGTGTAGCCTTGACTTATCCTGGAACTACCTCTGTAGATCAGATGTCTCAGAGATCTGCCTACCTCTGCCTCTGGAGTGCTGGAATTAAAGGGTACTTCACTACTCCTGGATGAACTTTCATCTTCTCACTTAAAAGTCTTTTCTTGGCATATTCAAATTGCCAGCATCATTTTTTTCTTGGGTGCTTAGGAAATTATTAAGCAAGATAAAGTTTATTTTATGATAAGCACTGAGATACTGTGACAGTTGGATAACTCTTGTATTCTAGCCCATCAGGGGGGTAGTATATACAGGGTGTACACATTGAAACAGGAGGATTATTCGTGTCCTGGGCAAGTTGGAGTAGTATGTCTTGAGATTCCCTTGTGATTCTCATAATGTTGTGTGATTTAAAGCTTAAGCAGCAGGTTATTTCTGGAAGTTTCCATTTGATATATTCAGACTGCTGTGATCATAGGTGACTGAAACACAGAAAGCAAAAGTACATATAAAAGCCTAGATTGTAGGCCCTCTGGTTAGTTTACTAATTTACAGCATGCCATTAAGTAAATCAAACACATTCTCTCATAGACATAGAATGCACAGAGAAGGCAGGTGTTGACTAATGTAGGCAGAGGAAAGAACACATCTAAAGTGGAGCTTGTAAAGAAGGCTTGGCATGAAACATTCTTACCAAGGGAGGAATAGACAGAAAGCTTCTAGGACCAGGGTTTGTGGATGGCTTTGAGAATGTGGAAGGGAGCTGGATAGACTGGAGGGCTACCTGCTACAGTCTTCTGTGTTTAACTCCTTGTAGCAGGCTTAGGAAGGTGCAACTCACAGTAACCCAGACTTTAGGCCCTCTGGGTAAGGCCATGTGTTGATGGAAAATCCAACTATAATTAGGAACATAGACAATCCTTTGGTGATTTACCATTGTCCATAGCCCTATGGGCCAGGCCTGGCAGAGATTTGAGGTGCCAGCCCTGTAGATCTACGATAGCATCTAGCACTTGTATCCCATTGTCTGAGGTGGTATGAGGGTCCATATGGAGGATAGCTTTGACTTGTCACAGTAACTCATTAACTCCTCAGCAGAACTAGTATCAACTCCACTTTTCAGGTGAGGCAAATACGATCAGAAGGTCAAAGCGTTGTTCAAGGTCAGAGAGCTAATATGGACTAAACTTGGATGTGAACCCAGCAGCCTGATGGCAGACCAGAGTCTATCGGCATGACATCCAGTCTGACTCCGTACACATAAGCAAACTTTGAGGTAGAAGAAAGTGGAGGCCAGGAGAAATAACGGTACTATGAGAGGCCAAGGAGGGGTAGACATTACATTTAAAAGAAGGGGATTTTAAAAATATGGAAAGATCAAGTTGGCACTTTGCCTGTTTCCAGGGATGCAAGCCTTTATTCAGGCAAGTTCAAAGTAGAGAGTCCCAAGGGAGGGCTCTAGGTATGTACCTTCTATATTCAGATGTCAGCATGCAGGGCTGGGTTGTCTGCCATGATGTTATCCACTTCTTTATACTTCAGTTTTATCTCCATTCCCTCTCTCATTCATTTGTTCACTCATTCACCCATTTGTGAATGCATTGGTTCACACAAACTGAGTGCTCACTACATGCCACACCCTCTGCTGACTCTGACATTGGCAATGGGAGCACAGCTTTTAACAACGCCTTGGTTTTTCTCTGTAAATAAATACTTCGGTCTCGCCTCCTCCCTTTATGAGCATTAATCCTGCCTCCACCCTGACCCTTAAAAAAACATAATTAAAAAGGGGGATGTTATGATGAAGAGCCCACTTCCAATCTTGTCTGTGCTGAAACCAGCATGACTCTTGCCTTCAAATAGCGTCTTAGGGTTTTACTGCTGTGAATAGATACCATGACCGGGGCGAGTCTTATAAAGGACAATATTTAATTGGGGCTGGCTTATAGATTCAGAGGTTTAGTTCATAATCATCAAGGCAAGAACATGGCAGCATCCAGACAGGCAAGGAGCTGGAAGAGCTGAGAAGACCTCTTCATCTGAAGGCTACTAGTAGAAGACTGACCTCCAGGCAGCTAGGGTGAGGGGTCCTTATGCCAACACCCACAGTGACACACCTACTCCAACAAGACCACACCTCCTAATAGTGCCACTGCCTGAGCCAAGCATATACACACCATCACAGATTGCTCACAACTTTGATTCAGTTTTTACCTAAGAGATAAGGAACTAAATCAAGAGCTATCCATGTCATAGCATCCTTTTATTGTTGAGTTGAATATATGATTGGATACAGAGAAGTACACTATCAAGTATGTGAACCAAACATGTCAGTATGTTAAAGAAAGTTAGGAAAGAGAGATCACGAAACCTCTAAGTGGGAGAGGGAGACAGCTTGGAAAGCATCCTCCGAACTAATTGGAGATCAAGGAGTAGGCCATGGGAGGTGGCAGGTTGGGAAATTGTGGTGAAAAGATGGCCAGGTCAGAGGCAGCAAGATTCCGTGCTGTGAAGGTCACAGTTGACCCTGAAGGGTGGATGAGAGAAGGGGTATGTCTTCGTGAGTGTGTGTGTGTGTGTGTGTGTCCTTAAGCCAAGAGGAGAACACAATAAAAACGATGCTTTTAAGATGATTGATCTGGTGCTGCAGCACAGCTTCCATTACGGAGGAAAAGAGCTCAGCTGGGAAATTACTGCAGCAGTCTAGACAGGAGATGCGGATGCCCTAAAATACACATGTGCTTGTGCTCAGCATCAGCCCAGTTTCTGACTGCCCATTGTACTGTCAGATCCACCTCACAGGCCTTTCCTGCTCATCTTCGTAAGTCACAGGAGGAAACTTTACCTTTCTTTTGGAAATAAAAAAAAAAAAAAAAAAATAGGGGTTGGGGATTTAGCTCAGTGGTAGAGCGCTTGCCTAGGAAGCGCAAGGCCCTGGGTTCGGTCCCCAGCTCCGAAAAAAAGAACTAAAAAAAAAAAAAAATAAAGGCTGAGTGTACTGCTCACTGGTAGAGCACTTGCCTAGCATATATGAGTGTTGGATCCCCAGGGTCAGTCAGTCAATCAATCGATCTATGATTTGGGTGAGTTCTTCCAACTGAGATGCTGGTGTCGGATCAGTTAGTTTGTGGCCTGGAACTTTCTGTATTACATAATAGTTGTCTTTCTTAGTGAATTATACTCTCTCTCTCTCTCTCTCTCTCTCTCTCTCTCTCTCTGTGTGTGTGTGTGTGTTTGTGTGGTATTTACATAAAACTGGTGCATCCTTATTCTGAAGATTGGAAGGCAGTGTTAGGAACTCAGTATTCAGACCGAGCTGAAAGAGGTGAACATTTCCACGACTGACAGAAAGACAGTAGATTCAGAAGATGAATACACTTTCCAAAAGATCTTTTGCTCTGGAGCATCCATGAGAAATGATCTGAGGACAAATAATTGAGGAAGAATTAGAAACTGTTGGTGCAGCCCATCAGCACTCTGTGCTTTACAAAAGTGTGTGGAGGGGAGATAAGGAGTGGATCTAAATCATATCCGAATCCCAATCGCATAAGAATGGGAATTTAAGTGCTCTGAGATGCCATTATAGAGAACGTTTCTAGTACGAAGGTTCCTCCAAAGACCAGGAGATGCTTTGTAAGTTGGGATGAAGAGAAATATAAAGAGGACCAAACTTCAGGAAAGTACCATAGCCTAAATGGCAAGCTTTCTAAGCCATCCTCCAAGTTAAAGACTAAATACCTCTTTACCACCTGAAACCTCCACTTGTGGACCCTTTGAAGTTTTTACTCCATGTCATAAAATACGTGTAACCTCAGCTCCTGTTTCTTCAGAATTTAAATATATCAAGACAGAAACGTTTTGGAATTTAAATTTTTTTTTAATTTTAGGCTTAGAATGCTCAATAAAGGAAGATGGATGCTGGCAGAGGAGTTGGAACATTGCCTTGTCTCTTCAGAGTATTGGATTTCGTGTCAAAGAAGAAGGATGAATGTGTTTAGCGGAGTCTGAAAGCTGAAGGACTAATTTAGTGTGCCCTTAACATAGAAAAATCTGCTTTATCACCAAATTTAACTGTCTTGACAAATGTGTGTGTGTGTCTGTCTGTCTGTCTGCACACAACTTTGAGTATCATCTTCAGAAAGTTGGTCTACCTCCTTTGAGAAACCTTTCATTGGCCTGGAGCTTACTAATTAGCCTAAACGGGATGGCAAGTACACCCTGGACGTCCTCCTGCCTCTGTATCCCCAGGACTAGGGCTATAAGCATGTACTACCATGTCCCCTACCTCATTTTTTTTTTCGGAGCTGAGGACTGAACCCAGGGCCTTGCGCTTGCTAGGCAAGCGCTCTACCACTGGAGCGCCCAACCCCCCTCCCCCACCTCATTTTTAAAATTTGCATTCTAGGGATCGAACTTAGGTCCCTATGCTTGTATAGAAAGCACATTGACTGAGCTCTCTTCCTAGGTATCCTTGAGAAGCATATAATTGAGTCTTCATAAGTGTGTTACATTTAGGTGGAATGTATATTTTTTGACTCGGAGACTAGTAAATTGTGGTAAACATGAAGTCTCACAGGGGAGCGTGGAAGTCTTGGCCTCTCCACTATCCACTATATACAAAGCTCTTAAAATCTTGAAAAGTCAAGACTTAGGAAAAAAGTTGGAAGTTACTCACGATGCGCTGACATTATAATCGGAGTTCTTGCAGAAGTCGATGCAGCCAGTTACCCTGCTCTCTGTCACACCAAACAGGTCAGCCATCTTGGGATTCATCTCACAGACTCCTCTCCACTTGACCAGAGCCATTCATTGGTCCAGGCTGGAGAAAAAGGTCCAGAACTCCAACTGTATGACTTCTGTTTTTCCACAGGCAGAGCTGCTCACTCTGAGTCTGAGAGCTCTAAGCTGTCCCAGTGTCCTAGCTTTCCAGAAGGGTGTCCCTAGTGTGTGTCTTGTAATATCTCTCTTTTAACCACATATTTTTTTACTGTTTTAAAATGATTTAACTTGTAAGTTTTCATACAAATATGTATTATGTTGAACATATACCCTATACCTGATAACTCCTTTCTTTCCCCTCCACTCCCATCTTATTTCTCTCTGCTCCCTTGGACAGGTTAGCTCCTGTTTTCATGCCATATATACATACATGGTCTCATGTATGTGTATCAAATATAGGAGTCACAGATGAAAGAAGAGATATCTGTCCTTTGGAGGAAGCCTTGATTTGCTTAATATGATAATCCTCAGTAACATTCACTCCTGCAAACAACATAGCTTTATTCATTTTTTCTGTGGCTAAAACACTCCATTATGTATGTGTCCATTTTTATGCACTCATTTGTTAACACACACTTAGGGTCGCTGCATTTAGCCACTGTGAATTGTGGAACACTGGTGTTCAACTCTCTCTGTGACACATTGGTGTGATGCCCTTTGGGTAATACCCTTTGGGTAATGCCCTGAGGAGTGCTATAGCTGGATCAAGTGGAAGATCTGTTTTCTCATTCTGTCAGTTGGGATATGATTGGTATCAATTGAGATCCTCTAACCAGAATAGACAGAAAGTTAGGGAGCCCTTGCTCTGTGCCCTCTTGCTCTTTGTTGGCACTCTGTTCCAGTTTTTGGAGTCAAGGGGTGGGGTTGGGGTCATTTAGTAATTGGCACTCAAAAGGTATTTTAGGTGTTTAGGTGTTGACCGTACCATATCTCATTTAATTTTATATTAGTTACTTAATAAAACCCCACGAACAAGGCAACTTATAGAAGGAAGAGTTTGTTTCGGCTCATGATTCCAGAGTGTTACAGTCCATGATGGCAGAGTGGACGCAGTGGGCAATGGGCAAGATGGCTGCAGAAGAAGCTGAAGGCTCACATTGTGAACAACAATCACAGGGGGAAGAGGACAAACTGGAGACTGTGAGCATGTTTGTAACTTTCTGGTGACACACTACTTCTAGCAATGCCACGCCTCCTAAACCTAGCAAAGCAGTGCCAGCAACTGAAGACAAAGCATTCAGAGATCTGAGCCTATGGGGGCATTAACAGTTAAACTACTACAGATCTGCTCTTTAGCACCATCTTAGGTGATGAATGAAATGTTAAATGCCTGCCCTCAAATGACTCTGTAGGTGTTGATTGAAAATTGAAGATGAATCCTGAAAGTTTTGTTACCTTGCTATGTACAAAAAAAAAAAACCCCTAGGTTTCACAGAGGTTTAAGTCATGTGCTGATAGCAGCTTGCTGTCAGTGGACAATCTTAAATTCAATCCAATGGGTTGGGGGGGGGTGTCTGCTGAACTGTGATGTATTCTCATGATACCAGGGAGAGAGAAACTAAGGCATGGTTTCCCACAGAGTGAGTATCTAAGAATGGCAATAACTCTTCAGAGCGCTGAAGCATGTTTGTCTAGGAGACACATGAGCTACATGTAGTTATAAGTTGGATTAATAACAAAGAGGTTACAAGGCAGAACTCCACGCACCTAGAGAAGATTACAGGAAAAAGGTCACCACCATTTGCTTAGAAACTTCTGTGTTTCATATTCTTTGAGAATAGTTTCCATGACAATCTCAACTGAACCTTAGGACCAGATTGTATCTTCGTGTGTGTGTGTGTGTGTGTGTGTGTGTGTGTGTGTGTGTGTGTGTGTGTATGTGTTTATATACAGGCCAGAGGACAATCTTGGTGTCATTCCTCAGGTATTATCTACTTTTTTTCATATAGGGTTTTTCATTGACTCAGGACCCACATTATAGGCTAAACAGGTTGGCCACTGAGCCCCAAGAATCTGCCAATCTGTTGTTTTGAGGTTACAGGGGTGTGCCATCATGTCAAACTTTTTTTTATGGGTTCTGGGGGCTTGAACTCAGGCCTTCATACGTGCCAAGAAAGCCCTCTACTGAGTGAGCCATCATCCTAGTCTTCCAGGGCTATTTCTAAATAAATGATGTGATTGCACTAAAATAGGACATCTAGCCTCTAGCTTGAACCAAAGGACCTCATTCAAGTAAACCGGACAAACATTTATTGAGCATCCACTGACAGTGGGCTAGACAGTAGAAGAAAACCAAAGGTAAACATGATGTTAGAAGGGGTACAGTGTGGTGACATTACAGGATCTGACATGGAGTACATGCTTAATAAATATTCATTTCATGTAGGAACACAGGAAGGATGAATGCTACAACTGTTATGTAGAATAAACTCTATTAGAAAATCTAACATCAGAATTTATGAGAGGAAGTGCAGGGAAACTCTGAGATCACATTCAAGAAGGGATATTTTTTGTATGTGAGTGCACTCTCACTGTCTTCAGACACACCAGAAAGAGGCATTGGATCCCATTACAGATGGTTATGAACTATCATGTGGTTACTGGGAATTGAACTCAGGACCTCTGGAAGAGCGGTCAGTGTTCTTAACCGCTGAGCCATCTCTCCAGCTCAAGAAGGGATATTAACAAGCAGGTGAAGGACTAAACCACTAACCAAAGAGCATACATTGGAGGGACCCATGGCTCCACTTGCACATGTAGCAGAGGATGGCCTTATCTGCATCAATGGGAGGAGAGGCCCTTGGTCTTGTGAAGGCTCGATGCTCCAGTTTAGGGAAATGCCAGGGCAGTGAGGTGGGAGTTGGTGGGTGGGTAGGTAGGGGAACACCCTCATAGAAGCAGGGGGAGAGGAAACTGGGAAAGGGGATAACATTTGAAATGTAAATAAATAAAATATCCAATTAAAAATAAAAAGAGTAGGTGAGCTGACCCTTTACTTGTGAGCTGAGAAAACAGGCCATAACAGTTTGCTCAAGGTAGCAGAGCCTGATTGTGGCAGTGCCTATGGGAAGGCATCCTTACTAATCCAGTGCTCTGGGCTTCATGTTTTCCCTTTCCTATTGGCACAGCATCAAAAACCTTACTTTAGTTTCTCTTTGCGGGGAATCATGCAAGCACTGTTATGTGTTTCCTTGGACAGTATCTCTATGTTCCCCAAACAAGGGGATGTGGGCATTAGCCTAAAGGAATTTGCTTATGTATTAGTCATAACAAGAAGGTTCTTTTGGGAGAAATGAGTCATTCTGCAGACTGAACTTTTAATACAGAAAACTTGCTGATGACTTTTATGATTCTCCTAATACCTCTGAACACATGGTTTGTACACACACATGCACACACAGGCACACACACACATCTATTGAGATACCCAGTGGTTCATCTGCCCTGAGGCCAGAGGGTTACAGAATTCTATGCAGCAGCAGCCATGAGGATGCTCACGAAAACTGCCGACTTACCTAAGGACAATGTGGCTCTCCATCACCCTGTATCTTTCCTCCTTTCTTATCCCTCCCATTCTTGTCTATCATCTCCCAGTCACCCTAATTAAGATTGTTATTGGGGGTACCAGGAGTTACATTTGATTCTGCCACAATCCCCACTAACTATTTTATTTCTACAACACAACAGAACAAATATTTAGCAAAACAATATATTTTTTTTACTAAATATCCATACTAAACAGTTTTTTTCTGAGGAAGCTATGGAGGCCTCAATTGATTCTTTCTTCATTACTGTATGATCTATGCATCTGCTTCCTAGGACAGGAAGCCTTGGGAATAAATAGTCAAGACATTTATTGACATTTATTGTTTAGTTATTCCAAATGAGATCACTATAACAGCCCATGCAAAAAACTCAAAGCTGGCAGACTCAGACTCAGGGAGAGCTTCGCATTTCATTCCAGTTCACAGACACACATACACATGCACACACAGAGAGACATACACACATACATACCCACATGCACAAAAACACACATACTTACACGCACATGCATACATAGAAACACATACTAAAGGCTGTTTCTCTGTTTTACACACACACACACACACAAGCACAGAGACATACACACATACATACCCACATGCACAAACACACACATACTTACACGTACATGCACACATGGAAATGTACACTAAAGGCTGTTTCTCTGTTTTACACACACACACACACACACACACACACACACAGAAGGTTGTATGTCTGTTACATGCATATGCCATTTAGCAGAGATACACTGAGAGTCTGTTGCTACAGTATGTCTGTGATCTGCTCCTATCAGAATCCATCGTGATGGTTAGCTTTAGGAGGTAATGAGGTCATGTGGGATCTATACTCACGGGAGATTATTGTCAATCCTGGAGGCCTATGTCAGCTACCGTCCTAGTCCATACACACCTGTTTTCTCTTTTGCTCTTTTGCCCTTCATGGAGCACATGTGTCCTTTCAGAAGTAGAAGATACTGACACCTTTCGAGCTTTCAGAACTGAGTCAAAGCAAAACTTTTTTTTTAAAAAAATTATAAACTACTGTTCTTGAGTATTTTTCTTTAGCAACAGAAAATGAACTAACAGGTTCATATTTTGGTTTTGAATAATATTTTAATTAAATTTAATTAAAATATTATTAATTAAAAATATATAAACACATAAACAATTCAGACATAACATGGTGGATTATTTTTGTTTTTCTTTTGTAAAGATTTATTTTATGTATATGAGTACACTGTTGCTGTCTTCACACACTCCAGAGGAGGGTATCAGATCCCATTACAGATGGTTGTGAGCCACCATGTGGTTGTTGAGATTTGAACTCAGGACCTCTGGAAGAGCAGTCAGTGCTCTTAACCACTGAGCCATCTCTCCAGCTCCAACATGGTGGATTCTTAAATATCATCTTATACAACAAATATCTCCAGGCAGCTGGGCAGCCTGGGAAAGGTCTTGGAACAGGTGTGGATCCACCCTGGTGAAATCTGTCTCTAGGGATATATAGAGGTCTTTTTTAAATCCTGGAGAAACCTTAGGAGAAGTGATCTCACCCCATTCAGGCAGGAACAGGTTTTTCATAGCGTGAACGGTTGGTGGTCTGGGTTACTTTCATATTCCACAGCTTTGAGATGAGGAAAAAAAAATCTCCATTCTCTCTCCTTTCAAATGAACTACATAAGGTGTATTGTGGGAAAATAAAACCACAAACATTTCCACAATTGAATGAAGTCCTCTACACCTGACCCATGCTTGCACCTTCCTACGTCACACTTGACCATTCCACATACCTAACTGTAGTCCATTTAAGACCTACAAGAAGGAAGATTACAAGAAGGAAGACTGCAACCACTTTCTGAAAGGACTGGCCACAAGCTCCACCCACCAGGCAAATGAACCTCTGAGGACTGGCCTTCCTTTGTGTTGAATAAACTGTCCAATGGGAAAGGTTGAAAGTTTTTCTTTAACCTTTGGCTCTATTGATTCTAAGATGTCATTAACCCAGGAGAGTGAGTAACTGTAAATCACAGGATTCCACAGGGAATAGATAGAAAGATTCAAGTCATTGTGAAAAGAGAACTAAGTTGGAAGACAGACAATGACAGTTCTCAAAGGAGTCCAGCCAATGGCTCACACATGGATGCCTCTGGCAGATTCACTCAGCCCAATCTTGGAATTAGCCAAGACATCATAGGAAAGTGAATGAGCATACTGTAGCATATCCAGACCACAGTGTATTGCTTGGGCCGTGGAGATGGTGGAGACAAGCATGAAATCCTGAGTTCAGATCTCCAGAATCCACTTAGAGTAGGATGCAGAAGCATGCAGCTGCAATCCTACGGCTCCTATGGTAAGATGAGAGGCAGAGACAAGACGGAAGTTTACAGGGCAACAGGTTTGGCTTATACCTGTAGTAAATAATAAGAGATCAGAGAACCTACCTCAAACAAGATAGAAGGCAAGGACACACACCTGAGATTGTCCTCTGACTTGACACATTCTGTTGTAGGTACATGGCTGCACACACATACATGAACATGCACATACATGAAAGGGGATATAAAAAAGGCATAGAGTGATCTTAAGTGAAAGAAGCCAATATGAAAACACTACAAATTATGATTTCACCTAAGTGACATTCTTGAAAAACTATGGACACAGGAAGAAGATCGTTTCTAGGGATTATGAGGGAAGGGGAGGATGAAAAAGCAGCTCAGAAAGGATTTTTAGGAAGAGTGAATCTTCCTTCTTCCAATGTCCTTATGTAAGCCTCCAGTCGAAGACGTGGCCCAGATTACTTATGCGAACCATCACACCTGGATCTGGGACTTGCTTTGTCTCAGGCTAACCTTGAACTCAGAGTTGTCCTTGCCTCAGTCTCTGGGAATTAAAGGTGTGTACCACCTTGCTTGGGCCTAAGCTTTTCATGGCCACTGTGCCTCAGGATCTCCATGCCACAATCCAAGTCAGAAATTTGTATCTCCCAGCCTCAAGATCTGGATCACAGGTGTGCCCTCCAATTCTGGATTGTAACTCATTCTAGATACAGTCAAGTTGACAACCAGGAGTAGCACACATATACCCACACACATATGAATAGACATATACATATATACATTTGATAGATAGGGCAAAGCTCCTCAAGCCACACACATACATTTGATGGATGGATGGGCCACAGCCCCAGGTGCCACACTTTATTCCTCTCTGGCCTTCTTATATCTTCCTAGACAAAAGTTCATTAGAAAATTACCTCATTGATAAAATGTTACACAAAAGGGGAGTTGCAGAAGGATGTTGATATTAAGTTTGAAGCAGTGTTTCATTCTATAAGTTCATTATAAGTTCAAATCAACAGTTTCACATGGCCTTGCCTTATCAAAATGCATATCTGTGGCTTCATCCTTGGCTCTGACCTAGAATTAATGTTTTTCCTTAATCACAAATCTGTCCCAAGCCTATTTCTCTTCTAGTGCAATCATGAGAGCTCATTGTATTCCTTATTATTCAGCCTTTACTTACTATTCTAGGAGGAGTGAGTACATTCTAATCTTGATTCTATCTTTATTATATCTTTCTGGAAAAACAACTAAAACCGTCTATTAAAACTTTCTTCTTAAAATTATTTGAATCAAATCAGGAATCAGATAATTAATTAATCTAAACAGCACTAACTCATGAAAATCCATCTTTATGTTGATCTGCAGAAAATCTGCCCAATAGGGGTGGTCTGATGCCCAGGAATCATTAGACTGTGTGATAGTGATAAGAAAAGGCATATCAACTGCAAGAAGCAATCTTGAGATGAAATCTCTTGGGACCTTGCCTCTCAGACCTCACCCATCATAAGCTATGCAAAAGCAGTGGGCCAGCTAGCTGCTAGGCTGATTCTCCCAGATGGCTCCTGACATCCTGACACGGTATGGTGGTTACTGTTGATTGTGAACTAGAGACTAAGGAGGCAAACCTCTGGGTACATCTGTGAGAGATTGTCTAGACTCAGTTTGCCTGTTCGTATGTGTATGTGGCATTATCTTGATATGATAATTATGATGGGAAACTCTGCCCACTGTGAGTGACACCATTCCCTACATAGCAGATTTTGAACTGTAAAAGAATCAAGTGAGCTGAACACTGGTATGTATATATTAGTCCACTGTTCTCTGCTCTTGAATGTAATAAGACCAGTTCTTTTAAACATTTGCTATTGTGATATCCCTGCTGTGATGGATTATATTCTGGAGCTCTGAGCCCAATTGACCCCTTTCCTTCAAATTGTTTCTGTCAGAGTATTTTAACAACTGGAAAAGAAAGTAGGGTAGATCTCTTGGGCATATACCCAAAAGATGCCCCAACATATAAAAAAAAAGACACGTGCTCCACTATGTTCATCGCAGCCTTATTTATAATAGCCAGAAGCTGGAAAGAACCCAGATGCCCTTCAACAGAGGAATGGATACAGAAAATGTGGTACATCTACACAATGGAATATTACTCAGCTATCAAAAAACAATGACTTTATGAAATTCAGGGCAAATGGTTGAACTGGAAAATATCATCCTGAGTGAGCTAACCCAATCACAGAAAGACATACATGGTATGCACTCACTGATAAGTGGCTATTAGCCCAAATGCTTGAATTACCCTAGATGCCTAGAACAAATGAAACTCAAGACGGATGATCAAAATGTGAATGCCTCACTCCTTCTTTAAAAGGGGAACAAGAATACCCTTGGCAGGGAATAGAGAGGCAAAGATTAAAACAGAGACTGAAGGAACACCCATTCAGAGCCTGCCCCACATGTGGCCCATACATATAGAGCCACCCAATTAGACAAGATGGATGAAGCAAAGAAGTGCAGACCGACAGGAGCCGGATGTAGCTTGCTCCTGAGAGACACAGCCAGAATACAGCAAATACAGAGGCGAATGCCAGCAGCAAACCACTGAACTGAGAACGGGACCCCCGTTGAAGGAATCAGAGAAAGAACTGGAAGAGCTTGAAGGGGCTTGAGGCCCCATATGTACAACAATGCCAAGCAACCAGAGCTTCCAGGGACTAAGCCACTACCTAAAGACTATACATGGACTGACCCTGGACTCTGACCTCATAGGTAGCAATGAATATCCTAGTAAGATCACCAGTGGAAGGGGAAGCCCTTGGTCCTGCTAAGACTGAACCCCCAGTGAACGTGATTGTTGTGGGGAGGGCGGCAATGGGGGGAGGGGTGGGAGGGGAACACCCATAAGGAAGGGGAGGGGGGAAGGGGATGTTTGCCCGGAAACCGGGAAAGGGAATAACACTCGAAATGTGTATAAGAAATACTCAAGTTAATAAAAAAAAAAAAAAAGAAAGTAGGGTAGACAGTGAAACTGTTCTGTTTGATGATCAGTCCTAGCCATTTTGTGTGTTAAAACCTCTAGAAGGTGCAACACTAAGACTGGGCTGCTGTGTAGCTATTTTCTTCAGATTAAATGTTGTTTCTAGAGGGAGACTAAGACTCAGAAAACTCACTAGATAAAGCTCAGAAACTTATAATTCACATAGCCTCACCTCAAGGTTATAAAAAGCAGTGAGCTATTATTGGGGAGAGGAGACTCTTCAGTGGATCTGCCTGCAAGCTGGACCCACAGCCCCTGGAGTGCAGTTTTGTAAGTCATCAACTATGCTGAAGTGGTCTTTTTGATGATGCATCTACCTTTGACTCATCTGTGCTCTTGCAAGTAATTTCAGTAAACCCATTGACTCACTAAGATAGACTTTGGTGGAACTGTTTCTTTAGTCTGTTGCTAGTGCTATATTTAGGATGGATAGATCTCTTCAGAAGTCTCACAATAGAACCCTAAGACACACTATGGATCTGGGCTGATAGAATCATCAAGATTAGATTCATCAACTGAAACAAATATACCATGCTCTGCGTGTTTTGGGCCAGGGAGTGGAGAGGGACTCTCTGTGTGTTCTAATCTGTTTTTCTGTGATCTCAAAACCACTCTAAAGTATACATTTCACTAGAAAATGTAATGTAGATTTTATCTTTTTCTTTTGCCACAAGTCCTTGATTTAACAGCCCAATAACAGAATCCGTTCTGGTGTCTCACTTATGATCCATCCCCACATCCCACTTTCCTTCCTTCTATTAGGCTCCTTGAGTCTCTCTCAAATGAGGACTGCTTTTTAAGTGCATCCATTGGTTGTCAAAGATTGTCAGCAGTGCCTTTACCTTGCTAAATGCTAGAAAACTTTGCCCTGTTTTCTTGTGTATAGTCTGCCATGAACACACTTCTTTCAGTGTTAACTTTCATCTGTCTTCCTTATGGAATCTTTTAACTGCATGTTTTAAAAGCCCTGCCTAGAACAGCAAGCTAGATGGTAGTTTGCTGCTGGAAGCCATTAGGTATCCAGGGAGGTCCCCTGACATCTTCCTTTAGCGACATCTTAGGGCCATCCATGAAGCTGTTTGTTTTATCCCAAGAGGAGGCTCGGGATTTGGAGAGTGCAAATCTGGATGTCAGAGAGTATTGATTTCAAATCCATTAGCATAATTCTGCCTGGAGATATTGATTGCTAGAGATGTTGCATTACTTTTGCTTAGGATGGTCAGAGAGATGAAAAAATGGGGCTCCATAGAGAAGAAATATCTTTGCATTGGAGTCTTAGATGCAAGGGGCTTTTTGCATTTAAGGCTGAATTGCTTATGGTAGGATGTATATTACTTCACCGCACCAGAGGCTGCAGTTTGCTCTGTTCAGAACAAAGACAATGTGATCAGCTTCACAGACAGCTCCCTCAGGCTTTCTCTGGAAAGCCCCTCAATCCATCAGATTCTGTCTTCTCTCCTTATTCTTTGATAAAGAACCAATCTAATAACCCATCTCCTGTCATACTCCCTTATTGTTAATTAAATGGGAGTTGGTTATCAACTGGTCTGGTTTAACATAATTAATCTTTAAATCATACATATTCAAAAGGCTCTAAGAAGCATTTGGGTATTTTCCTAACAATTGCTAGAGATGATCAAATTAATACCAGCATACTGAATTAGCTGATGTCTTTGAGAAAAGCATCTCCTCAAAGCAGTATCTTTAAAGATAGGAAATCTCATTGGCATTAAGGGAGGATGGATATTCTTTGGGAGAATTAATTGTCAAAAATAATATTTTTGCCAAAGAATAAAATCCTCTGCTGGGGTTCCAGAATCAGCAGCAAAGCACAGAAACCTACCTGCCTTTGTCTTTTTAGTGCTGGGCTGGCCTTTAACGGCTGAGCCATCTCTCTAGCCTGCCCATCGCCTGTAACTGCTAGCCCACTAAGGAGCTTTTCTACCATACCACTGTGCAGACGAAGAATCACAAGCAGCCATTTTTGAGTCTTCCATTTTCCAAGAAACCCAAGGACCAATGACATTACCTACACACACTTGACTTTATGCTGTTTGGACACAGGCTTACCACATTAAAGACTTATCCATTCTGTTTCGTAGGCACTGAAAATGGAGGGGTTCTTGAGTGATCATTGAGGCTGGGTTGCAGGAATCAAAGCAAAAGGCAAAAGACAGACAGACAACTACAATCCCATGGATTAGGAGCTTGCAACATTTTATCCATCCTCATAATCATCAGGTTTGAAGTAAAGGGTCATTAAGAACATGTACCTGTGCGTTCACCCTTGCTGTCCCTACTTCCTTTCTCCTAAGATGAAGACATTGACTGGTATGTGCTTTAATTAATAGCTAAGACCTTCTGTGATCCCTTTCTTCAGGCCAAAGTCAGTTCCTCTGACCTAGTAGGGTTTTCATTGCTGCAGTCATCCCTGGTCTGCAGGAGATTTGATACTGAATGTTAATGGTATGCAGTGCTAGAGAGAGAGAGAGAGAGAGAGAGAGAGAGAGAGAGAGAGAGAGAGAGAGAGAGAGCTGGAAGAAGCCAGTTTATAACAATAGCTTTTGTTTAGCCAGCAATCCTCTGGAAGAGCTGGGGCTCAGGAGCTAACCATCTACACATCAAAGCAGCTGGCTTCTATATCAACCTGCAGCTCGTTCAGTTCTCTTAGCCACTATTTATGGAGGATTTTTAGCTCGAGAGAAACTTTAAATAAAGCATGCCGTTTCAGTCATGCTTTTATACATAATGCCTGTACTCTTTAAGTATGTGGTGTGCGGATATGCCCCACTTTATCTGGCTGATGTAGATTTTATTTTATTTTAATTATTTTATTTTATTTTATTTTTACCTTTTTATTGGTTCTTTGTGAATTTCACACCATGCACTCCAATCCCACTCATCTCCTCCTCTTCTCATAACTGCCCTCCACCCTTGCCACCTCCCTCACAGCAGAGAAAAAAAATCTCATTGTGGAAGCTGCAGTGTATCACAGTGTGTCCCACAGTCTACCCTTTTGTCCATACTTCTTTGCTTGCAAATGTTCATTGCAATGACCTGTTGGTCTGGCATGAGGCACCGTTTGTTCATGGCGATCCCCTTGCACACCGAGCATTATGTAACCAGTGTTTTATAATCCCCTTTCTAAGTATCTGTCCATCTCATTAGGCCTCGGACACACACAGGGCCAGTAATTTGACCTTCAGCTCCTTTTACTGGAGGCAGGGTGTGCGCTGAGTGAGTCAGAAAAGGAATTTATGAATAATGCTATGGGATGAACAATGGGTGTCCTCACAGCAGTTTGCCTTTATCATCTGCCTCCGCAGTGGATAAAGACGCCTCCAAATAGCAGGAGAAGGAGTTCTCTTTGTTATTTGTCTGCTCTCTCCTAGAATGGGCTTCCTGTTTCCTCCAGATACCGACAGGCAAAGGTAGACTTTGTACATTGCCCTGCGTTTAGCTAGGCAACACTCTAAAGGGTGTCTGTCCCACCACTGAGAGCACTGTGCATACATTCAGACTCAGGATCCCCGGACATGTATTTTCTAAATGTAGAGGCCCAGAACAATACTCTCACAGGGAGCAAAGGAGACCTGTGCATGCTCAGTAGAGGCTTCATTCTCCGGAAGACTCCTTGATACTTGTGGTATCAGTGAGTTCTTTTGTCTTTTGATTCCCAGCCCACTAGAGCCTAGAAGTAAGGGTTTGCATAGGAGGCAAGGCCACAGGGAACTGCAGGAGGCATTATAAGGAGAGTGAGAGATGCTGTTCTCCGAGGAGCTCTCTGTTGCTGCTTAGGGACAGTGTTCGGTTTCTTTCTGCAACAGAAGAGCTGAGCTGCCTCCCAGGTACCCTTAGCTAATTAGGACAGCTATTCCTGGCCCAACATCTAGACATTTTAAGAGGGAATACCAGGAATCTGTGGTTAGAAAGTAATTGTTATCCTAAAGCAACTATATACCCTTTCTTGCTCATCTGTGCATGGATGCTTTTTGTTCTCAGCTCAGCTCTGCAAAGAAACTGCTGATACATCTCCTTCCTCCCCCGTCGCCAGGATGAAAGAGTATAAATAATTTACAGTAAGATACGAAGACAAGCAGTGGTTTTAAATTTGTTGCATTCTTGGCCCGAATCGCTTTCGTGACAATGAATTAAACTAAAAGGGCCATCAGTGGCTGCTCTAAGCATTTTAATGTGGTTGGAACCATCCCCCTTTCTGCAAAGTCCTAGCTTTAAGGTCAGGAAGTTTTATACTGCCTTTAGTTGGGTGTGTAGGAACATGCATACATACTTACATACATATATACATATACATGCATATACTGTGTGTGTGAGAGAGACAGAGAGACAGAGAGGGAGAGACAGAAAGAGACAGAAATATAGAAAGAAACAGAGACTGGAGACAGCGACTGAGACAGAGACAGACAGGCCTCAACTCTCATTTCTTAGGTGCCACCCGCCATCATGCTTTTGAGACAGGGTCTCTCCTTCAACTGGAACTCACCATGTAGGCTAGGCTGACTGGCTAACCCCAGGAATCCATCCCTTCCCACCTCTACATAGCTGGAAATCCATGCCCCAGTTGTATGGACTGAGCTATCTCCCCAGCCCAGTGTTAAGGTCTTAATGCATCTTGTATTAGAGAAAGAACTATTTCATGGGGAGAGAAAAGAGGGGTAGTGCCATTGGCCCCACGCCCTCCTCATGCGTGGGCTAAAGGAGCTCATCAGAGGGCACCACCTGATGAAGAGCAGACGCTCAGAAGTGTCAACACAGCTGAGTAGAGATGGAGCCACTTTGTTAACCTTAATTAGATAATTTTGGTGTTGATTTCAACGACACAGGGCATCACTGCAGGCAGCAGCAGTATAGAAGGGAAGGTTTTGTTGCTCCAGGTTAATTGTGGGCTCATGTTGGGATAATTATCCCGAGTGCCTTTCCCTTCTACAGAACTTGCTTTACTCAGGTGCTCTGACTCATTTACTGGTGCCCTCAGAGTATTTTGCAAACAGCTAGGCAGCCGTTGTTCAGGGTTGATAATCCTGGTTCTTGTCTCCTATTGTCATCAGGAGTCCAAATCCTGCCATTTTAGATTAGGTTACAGTTCCATTAATATATATGCATATGTGTGCATGTACACACATATATGTAATGTATGGATATGTATAGTTTATGTAATATATATGCAATGTATATATGTGTTTGTGTATATGTTTTATATAAATGAATATATATTATATAAATGTTATATATAATGTTATATATAAATGTATAATATTGTACAGATTCATTATGAATTTCATAGTATGACATTTTTAATATATGTCTACTCCCCACTATCTTCCGCTAATTCCACTGAGATGCACCCCTTCTTCACATTTTCCTCTCACTGTTGTTGTTTAACCCCCCAAAATGCAATTTGTTCTGCCTATATCCCATAGGTATGATAGCATCCCCGGAGCATGACTGACCCTCCCTGATACCATCAACTGGCAATAGGTCCTTAGTAGGGTCCACAGTGTCAAAACAGTCCCCCTAGGCTTATTTTCTGCACTTTGGCCAATTTTGTTCAGTGTTAATCTTGGTCCTCTTTGAAGCAGCTCCTTTGAGGATCTCACATGAGCTTGTAAATCACAGGATGTATTCTTAGCTCAGAGTTATCTCGGACTCTGCTGAATTTGACACTGTGGATGTGCGTTTCATTCACACATCCTGCCCACACCTCTTGCCATTGTGGTCTGTGAAACCCTATGCTAGTGTCACTGCACTTCAGTCCCTGGTTCTCCTGTGACTCACTCTGTGCCCTCACTCTCCAGGCTTCATGCTCTGTATTTGCTTAGTGTATGCAATAACTGCAGGTGCCATCACTACTCCATCAATGTTGAAACACAGAGCTTGCTTCCACTCTGCACCTATACTGACTCTATGAGAAACAACACACCGAGGCCATATATTTCTCTGTGTAGCCATGGCTGTCCTGGAACTTGCTCTGGAGGCCAAGGTGGCCTTGAACTCAGAAAGATCCACCTGCTCCTGCCTTCTGATTAAAGGCTTGTGCCATCACCGCCCAGCCAGATCTCAGTCCTATATCTTTAAGAACCCAGGGTTTCTTCCTTTGAGAGTACATAACGGCATCCCAATATCATAATTGCATTCTTTCTTGCTTCTCATTTGTGGCATTATTTCCAGTTCCTCAAATGACCTTTTCTGACTTAGTCAAGTGTCTTATCTTCTCCGCCAGTTCCCCATCTTACTTACATTGTTCTCAACTAGACCATCTCATCCACCTGCTCCAATTGCAATTGTCGTATAAAAATCTGTTGACATACGTTATCTTCTATCATTCGATAGTGACGCCTTTGATGATGATTCTCACGCCATTAGTCACTGTCACCATGGTATTCACTATTCATTGTCTACTAGCCCTAGGTATGGTTAATCCCATCTCTCACTCATTATTCATTGTCTACTAGCCTTAGGTACAGTTAATCCCATCTCTCACTTTAGTCGTGAATTTACTTTGCAAAGATCTTCTTATCCAATCCTTGCAAACGGTATGTGCTCAATAAACCTTTCATTGATTTACTATTCCTCAATTTAACCGACACCTATTGACTGAATAAATTATCTGGTGAATAAATCAAATTTGGTTGATTGACTCATTGATTGATTCTATTGATTGAATGCAATATTGTGCACAGTTCCCTGCATTTTAATTCGAGGGGTTAGTAACACCAATATTTTATTTCTTCCCACCTCCCAACAATTCCCGGAATAGAGTCCCATAAATAAACTCTTGGGATCAATACGTCTGCAATGACTTCCTGGAGCAGTTATGGCGAGCAGAACGTTAGTATCTGAATACTAATGACATCGTGAACCTCTGTCCAATGATTTTTGCTTTGAAACATCAAAGGCATGATATAAATCTCAATGGAAAGGCAAATTAAAGCCTGGCTTTCTTCCTAGAAGTGACACATTAAAAACCATATCATTTTTCTCTTTAAATTGAGAGAAGCCAGAAGCCAGGGCAGAAGAGGTGATGTTTCCAGTCTACAGCCTGCTTAGTGAAAGTCACTTGTTAAGGATTAAATGAGAGGCAAGAACATTTTTTGCTCATATTGGTCTTGAGGGGCATAATGTCTTTCAAACTATACTGTCTTATCTGGATGTGCCAGGCACTGCGGGTTTGTATGTGTAGTCCAAGCATTCAGGTGGTGGAAGCATGAGGATCAGAAGTTCAAGGCAAGCCTCTACTACTGAGAAAATTTGAGGCCAGCCTGTGTTTGAGAACCTGTCTCAAAAATTAAATAAATACCCCTCAGAGTACACAGTGGAGAAGAGGAGGAATGACTTGAGGAGGAATGCTGTCTTTGAAATATGGCTTTACTATTAGACTCCGGATCACACAGTGGTGATTACTGGTGTGTGACCTGTAAAGGATTGGGCCATTACACCCTGCCATGTGGGGTGGGGAAAAGAGCTATGAGGACTGCCCATCCATCCTTAAGGACTTGTATGTAGATATGGTGTGAGGTAAGGGGTATCACACGGACCCACTCATCCATGATTGTTTGAGAAAGAAGAGACATTTTTCTTCAGTGGTGTGACCTATGGAAAAGGGCCATGAATCTGCTAACAATCCCTCACCCATGCTCCTGTGAGCATCCCTCCTAAACACCTTGGGTGAGGGTGGGGGTGGGGCAGAGAAAAATAAAATCAAGACAAGGGGAGGTAGCAGTGAGAATGAGATAAAAATAAAATACATGAAAGTGTGATATTGCAACCCATCATTATGCATAATTAACATATGCTATTAAAAATAAACAGCCATTTCTCAAACAAAAAGCAATCTGCATTGTCTTCCAGCAATAGCTAGGCTTTGTTAAAACCACTCTTTTATCTATTCAACCACATTTTTCTGTAATATAAACCCTGCTAGTGATGGAATTATGGCCCTCAACTCCATACCTTGCAGGCCTAACCCTGCAATCTTCAGAATGTGGCTGAATTGGGAGACAAGGCCTTTCAAGGGATGACTAAGTCAAATTACATCTTTAGCTTGGCCTTGTCTAATATCCTTACCAACACAAAGAAACCCTGATAGATAAGGCCAAGTTGACCACCTGCAAGCTGAGGGGAGAGTCCCCAAGAGAAAGCATCCCTGGTGACACCTTGATCTTAGACCTCCAGCTTCTGCACATGAGAAAATTCCATTTTGAGGCTGAGGCCTTTGCCAATGGTGATTGCCATGGCAGCCCAAGGAAACTGTGGATCTGAGTGGAGAAGCACCTCAGTCTCCCCACCAGGCCAAGTTGACTGCTCATGGGCCAGGCTTAAGTAAAAATGTGTCTTTCACTAAGGTTTGTAATGCTTCACACACAGCTGATAACTGAGCTTCCAGAGTGTCATGGAAATGCATTTACACCTTGTCTAGGCTTAATTAGAAAGCTCACTGTTGGAAGGCATGTCCTGGATTTCCATATGCTCAGTACTGCTTTGAACACTTTGGTTAGCACTAAAGACACAGATCCTGTTTCCAAAGAAAGTACTTTGTATGAACTCATACTTTGTATGAGTCTTGTAAAGATATGCTGTTTAGTGGTTATATGGTATAATATTAGGTTAAGATACAGCTCAAGGAATGGAAAGACACTATGGTATAGGAGATATATGTTTGTGACTTTTCAAATGCAAGGTCAAAGATCTTGTGACTCCATAGTTGCCGACTTAAGCACTGGTCTATGAAGTTCCACAGAAAAGGAAGTGATTTCTGCCACTCGTATAAAACCTGCCCATTCTCAGTGACCCATGCCATGCAGGGGTTAACATCCTTTGAATCTCACTTTGGACTATCCCTGTCTGTACTTATATGGAAAGTCTCCAAGTCAATTCAGTAAGTAAAAAAAAAGGCATCCCACAAACTAGATGCTTGAGAAAGAATATTAAAAAGACAGATATATGTAATATGCTGCTAATTTCAGCCACCATGTGCACAGTAGAATATTAGACTTCCTTCTGCTGTCTAAGTGAGATTTTGTATTTACTGTACATTTCCTCTCAACCTCAGCCTGATTCTCTCCTCCCCAGTTTCTGGTAACACTCTGCTTTCTCCTTTCAAGAGCCCAAACATGTCCAGATTCCACAAGTTAAGAGGAGAGGTTGGCCAATGGCTACAGAGTTGGACAAGAGGCAGAAATTCTATGATGCAGTAGGGTATCTAAACAGGGTAGTAATATGTAGTTTATAGCAAAGTGGCTCTTTGCCAGGAACTATTTAATTGAGAGATCCAAGTCGTAGTGAGGTAGACAGATATGCTTACTTGAAATGGGATAGATAGCACCTTCCCATGTGTTCCTGCCCTGATCTCAGCCACCTCAGCAACCAAGGAAACTATGTATGCACAATTCAGTTCAAGTGTACAGGAGTCAAGGGCTGAGAGAACTCAGCCCATGCAACTGTAATTTTAGGAAGTCAGAGGTTGTATTGTGTAAGACAAGCTCTGGTAAAACACTGGGAACCCACAGGACAGGGGCTCCAGATCCTAGGAATGAAGAATTAAGAACATCATTGATGAAAGTTTTGAGTGACACTGGCTTCCCAGGTACCCAGAATGTCTATATACTAGCCAGTCTTTCTGGTACTATCTAAGGGAACCACATCACTGGATAGTGTAGATTAAAATATGTCTGATCAGAGACGGGTGCCAACCATCTGAAAATTCCCAAAGCTAAAGGAGACAGATATGCTGGAGCAATTAAAGAAGGGGATACTAGTGGCCTCCTCTGGGGTCACAGTCATCGCGATGGTATACTGATATGATAATAATGGCAATTATGATCATGACAGCTTCCTCCTACATACTTGATACCATGTATACTTTGCTCATCATTGCCAGAATTATAGGCTATGATGAATTATTTGGCCAGTGTTTTTAGTCCAGCATGGTGGAGAAGTCAATGCAGTGGAAGCTTGAGGTAGTTGGTCCCACCTGATACACAGACAAGAAGCAGAGGAAGATGAATGTTGGTGCTCAGCTCACTTTCTCCTTGTTATTCAGTCCACAACTCCATAGTATGGTGTTATTTTCAGGGTGAGTCATCCTACCTAAAGTAACCTATTATAGAAATTCCTCACAGACATGCCAGGGGCTTGTCTCCTAAGTGATTGTAGATTTGTCAAGTTGACAGCCAGTGTTAATGTTCACATATATGAATTCCTTAATAAATTTAAAGAATAGGCATTATTATCCCATTTTACAGATGAGGAGAATTAAGATACATAGCAAGTATTTTTATCAAGGTCATGATTAGAGCTACTATGTAACTTTGGCCCATACCTAGACCATCATGTGTGTTTGTTAATAAAGTTTTATTGGGATGCAACTGTGTCATTTGTTTATTTTCTTTATTTTATTTTCTTATTTTTAAGATTTATTTATTTATTTTATGTATATGAGTACATTGTAGCTGTCTTTAGATGCACCAGAAGGAAGCATCAGATCCTACTACAGATGGTTGTAAGCCACCATGTGGTTGCTGGGAATTGAACTCAGGACCTTTGGAAGAGCAATCTGTGCTCTTAACCACTGAGCCACCTCTCCAGCACCCTGTTTATTTTCTTTGTCTTTGGATGCTTTCATTCTATCATGGCAGTGCCAGAGAATATTCTACAAACTGTAGAATATTTACAATTTGGTCCAAAATAGGAAGAGGTTGCTGATTGATGGATCATTGAAAGCAATCTCAGTTATTTTTCTGTTACTATGATAAAATACTTTGACAAAAGCAATTTAAGAGAGAACAGATTTATTCTAGCTTTCAGTTCAAGGGTTCAGTATACCATGGTGGTGAAATCATAGTGGCAGAATCTTGAAGCACCTCATCACTTGCCATCTTTGGTCAAGGAACAGAGAGTGAGGAATACATCCTCAGTCCATTTTTATCATTTTATATAGTCTAGAATTCCTTGTAGAAGGAATGCGCTCAATTAACATGGGGCTTCCCATATCAAGATAATCCCCTAGAGGCTTGCTCAGAGTCCTATCTCCCAAATGATTCAAGGTTCTAACAGGTTGACAATGAAGACTAAGCCTCACAAAAGCCCATGGGCTCAATGATGCTCTCCATACATTTCTAGACTCTCCGTTACCTTTGTATCTGTCAGTTCTTTTTCTGGCCACCATCTCAGGATACAGGATCTCTCCTACCTTAGGATGCATTTCTTTAGAACTTCCATTGTTATTGTCTGGGGCTGGACCAAGAGTCATACACCAATAGCCAGGTCCAAGGCCAAATGCTACAGTTCTCAGGATAACGGAGCAACCAGGCTGAAACCAAGGAAGCAGAAAAGCACAGGCTGATCATGGGAGTTGGAGGGAGACAGAGATACTCAGAAAAGCTCAGTGGAAATGAGCAGAAAATAAGAAATAAGTTCCAGAATGTAGTGGCATGTTTTTCTAGAAGTTCAATCAGATGCCAACAATCCAGAGATCGAAAAGAGCCAGAGTAGCTGCTGGACTCACCACGAGCTTCCCTGAGGTGCCAAGTGCATGGTTCAAAGTTGATTGCTACTCTGATGAGATGACAGTGATTAAATCCTGCTTTGTCTTTAATTTCACTACTAAAATGCAGACAAACTTGCTCTCACAATGCTGGAGGCAGTAACATCTTTTGTGAGAAGAAATTCTCTATTGATGTCCACTAATCAGCATTTCTGTAGTCATGGCTGACTGCTCCCTGCCTTACGTCTGCTTCTGAGAACTGTGTATTACAACATAACTAAACATATTGGAAGCTTTCTTGCTGACCTGAGCATAATGCCTTTGACATTTTTCTGACCTTTTTTCTTTTTTCTTTTCTTTTCTTTTATAAGGCATTCTCTTTATTTATATAGCATGGCTTATTTGCATATATAAAGATAATCTGGGGATATTTTTATATATAAAAATATGTTGGCATTTAAATGTTAAACAGCTGGTGTCACATGCCTATAATCTCAGCATGTGAAAACTTCACAGAATAAATTAATAAATGTTACATTTTGATGGCTATTGAGAAATCTTTCACCTTTATTGAGATCCTCAAATCAATAATAATAATAGTAATAATAATAATATATCTGTGCATATAACTAGGTAAACACCTACCCCACCCCCAAAGAATGACAAATTGGTGAATTACCCCATTAGAAATCTCTCTCCTCATTTCATTTTGAAAATAGAATAAACAAAAATCAGGTAGCTACATCAATAGCACTAACTACTAAGGACTAACAGTGACAATGTTAACCCTTTACTCAGTGGCATTATCTCTGTCCCCTCTGAGACTAGAGGTAGAGTAGGAAGAAGAAAGTTTTGAAAGCATCCAAGAAAAAGAAGGCAATTCCTCTGTTGTGAGCTATAAAAAAAAATAGAGTAAAATGTTGGTCTCTTTAAGAACCAGAGTAGTTATTTGTGGTGAAGCACGTGTGTAATCCCGATAGCAGACTGACACTGGAGAATCGGGGGTTAGAAGTCATTCTGGATTACATAACAAGATTCTGTCTGAAAAGAGTTTTAACTAAAAATATTAACAAAAAAGTACTTAATTCTCAGTTCGACTTCATGCAAAAATGTAAATAAACAGTCAGTAGGAAAATGCTTTGCATTAGAAGTCCAAATAGAAAGGAAAATATCTTTGTAGATATCTGATTGGATAACAGGCAATAGACAAATACATTTAGAAGCATTTGTTAGACAACCATTTGTATGAGGGATTGTCCGAGTTTTGCCAAGTTGTATAATAAAAAAGGGAGGGTCCACAATACAAGATTTGATCCCTAAGCGAGTGTTCTTCTTTGTGTATTAATAACAGGTAATGTTTCTTAGGGTTGCAGAGACGGGAGTTTCCAGTACTACAGTTGCCAAACTTGCAGGAAACTCTCTGGAAGAGTTGGAAAAATGAAAATCAACCAGGTAAGTTGGGAATAGAGCACTCTTGATCTGTTGGAAGCGGTGACTAAAACATCTGTCACTTGGGATGTAGTCCATATTGGAGCATATTACCTTTATTGTAAAGAACATGCTACTGGGATGGGTTCTGTCTGAGATATGTTCAAATTAATATGTCACTGACCTGTTTTCATTCTCTACAAATTAAAATGTTTTCTTTATCCCCTTTCTTCCTCAATCTTTCAAATAACTCTCTAGGATGTTATTTTTATCTCTTGTCTTCTTCAGTAAATTATTTTAACAGAGACAAAGTGCCAAAGCCGCACTCCATAAGGAAAGCAGAACTATAGGATCTGAACAAGGGAAAGCAAACATTTCTCTCAGCCCATCCAGCTTAGGATCAAGAGCTATGAGACATGTTTTGATTGTGTCTTAGTTAGGTTTTACTGCTGTGAACAGACACCATGACCAAAGCGACTCTTATAAGGATAACATTTAATTGGAGCTGACTTACAGGTACAGAGGTTCAATCCATTATCCTCAAGGTGGGAACATGGCAGCATCCAGACAGATATGGTTCAGGAGGAGCTGAGAGTTATACATCTTCATCCGAAGGGTGCTAGCAGAACACTGACTTCCAGGCAGCTAGGATGAGGGTCTTAAAACCTATACCCTTAATGACTCACCTACTCCAACAAGGCCACACCTCCAAATAGTGCCACTTCCTGGGCTAAGCATATACAAACCATCACAGATTGTCTGGACTGTCTTGCATGCAAGCTAGATGTTTTTCAAGTATTTAAAACTCAAGGATGTGGCTGGAGAGATGGCTCAGAGGTTAAGAGCATTGTCTGTTCTTACAGAGGTCCTGAGTTCAATTCCCAGCAACCACATGGTGGCTCACAACCATCAGTAATGGCATCCAGTGCCCTCTCCTAGTGTGCCTGAAGACAGCTACTGTATACTCATATAAATAAAAATAAATATATATTTTTTAAAAATAACCTCAAGGATGGAGCCCTTCATGAATAATGCACTTCATATAGGTAGCACCTGAGTGAGGTAGGACAATGCTTCCAGAATCCTGAAGTTCAAGAAAGTGCCTATGACTGAAACACAAAAGATGGGGAAATAAATACAGTGAATTCATTCAAAGAAAATAGAGGAAGAAAAAAATCAATAAGGGACATAGCAAACTGATAATTAAAAAACAACAATGAAATATATTTGGAAAATTTAAAAGTCCTGTAGAATTGGCAAAAAAGAGAAAAAACACAAAAATTTCATAATGATAGTAGTAAAAACAATAAAAAACAATGAACATTTGGGTAAAATAACATACTACAAATTCTATAGATGTTAAATAATAAAAAGAAGACATTATAAACTATTTTGAATAAACTCAACAACTAGAGTAAAATGCAATTTTTTGAATGAATAATTTTCTGCAATGCACTCAAGAAGAAATAGAGAATCTGAAAAATTCTCCATCTATTAAATAGAATAGATAATTTAAAACTTCAGAGAGAAGCTTTAAGTCAAAATTTCTTTACTATAAACACTATAAAAACAACAATAACAACAAAAACAAATCAAGCCAAACAAACACTGAACGACGGATGAGACTCTGCCAATTTCACACAAATTATTTTTGAGGCTGGAGGGAGACTATTTCTCAAAGGGTTTTGTACAGGTGGTATAATTCTGATACTTAACGCTGACAAAGTTATCATAAAAAAATTACAGACCAATATTCCTTTTGAGTGTCACAGAAAAGCCATCAGCTATCATTTGCAAATCAGACCCAGGAATAATACCAAAAACATAATATGTAGTTTAATGGCTACTGCTGGCTGTCAACTTGACTATATCTGGAAGGAACTAAAACCCAGGACTGGAGGGCACACCTGTGATCCAGATCTTGAGGCTAGGAGATACAAGTTTCTGATGTAGATCTTGGCATGGAGATCTTGAAGCACAGTGGCAATGAAAAGCTTAGGCCCAGGCAAGGTAGTGCATGCCTTTAATCCCAGGAGACTGAGGCAAGGAAATCTCTGAGTTCAAGGTCAGCCTGGGACAAAGCAAGTCCCAGATACAGGCGCAGTGGTACACACTTTTAATCTGGGCCACACTTTCACCTGGAAGCCTACATAAGGACATTGGAAGAAGGAAGCTTCACTCTTTTACTGACTGCTTGCATTTACTTGCCAGCACATTTGCTGGAACCTACTTCTACAAAAGACCAGCTCAAACAACTAGCCTCATGGCTACTGAACAACTACTAGATTCTTGGGCTTCCCATCCATAGCTGCCCATTGTTGTGTTAGTTGGACTACAGGCAGTAAGTCATCACAATGAATTCCCTTAAAATACAGAGATATTCCATAAGTTCTGTGACTCTAGAGGACCCTGACTAATACATGTGTTTTTCACATGAGGCTTATCTTAGGAATAATAGGTGTGTTAAGAGTTATTAATCAATGTACTTCATTGCACTGACAGAATAAGAAGGAAAAAATGTGCAATTCCAATGTATAGAAAATCATTTGATAAAACCCAATGGCTGTCCCTGGTTAGCTGTCCCATTGTCTTACTGATGACAGGAAGGAAGGAAGTTCTGTCAGTAAGATAGAGAAGATCCACTAAATGCTCACAGTTGTATTAGTGGTAACACTGAGTTAGTGCATGCTAGCACGCAAGGCCTAGAGAAAAAGCAAAGGAACCACGTTCACTACCACTCCTCCTAAGTGACGTTGTATACTTTACTGTCATTCCTTATATGTGGTGATGTACAAGTAGATTTATCTCTAGCGGAAAGTACCCCTTTCAAGAAATATCAGAGCCAAAAGTTGGAAAGAAGGAAGAAAAAGTCTTGATTCAGATTTATCACTAGGGTATGTCAAGAAATTCTATGGGATCTGTAAACTAATTGAACTAGTGAGTACATTTAGCAACGCATAAAAATATACATTATTAGTATTCAAAAAATCTCTTATTTCTATGTACTAGCAACAAACCACTGAAAATGGAACTTTAAACAATGCCATTTCTAATAGCACCACCCCCACCCCACCTCTAATCCACCACACCCCTCAGTATCTGGGAATAGAGCCATCAAAGATGAGTAAGACCTCTATATTGAAACTACACAATACTGCTGAATGAAATTAAGTAGTAAGGAAAATGCAATTAGTGGAGAGAGATAATCCACTGATTGCAGAAGTTAAATGTTATGTCAATTATTTTGTAAGTTGTGTTTTATGTTTATGGGTGTTTTGCCTATATGTGTGTCTGTGCATCATGTGCATGCTTGGTACTCTCAGAGGTCCAAAGAGGGCACTGGATCCCCTAGAACAGGAGCTGTAGACAGCTGTGAGTTGCCATGTTGGTGACTAGTGTTCTTACTCACTGAATTGTCTCTCCAGCCCTTAAGACATCAGTTCTTGCCAACTTGACTTCTAGATACAATGCTATTCTATACCAGTTAAAGTCCCAGTAGACTTTTCATCTGTGTAGAGGTTGATAAGCAGAACCCAAGGGCATAATGAGATGAAAACCACATAGAACAACCTTGAATGAGAGTGTGGTTGGCAGACTTACTCAGAATTTTGAAACTGGCTACTGTCAATTGGATTTTGTTGAAGACATAGAAGCTAAATCAATAGTGAACATTTTTCAGCAAATGGTACTAGAATTGGGTAATTGTATGAATGACTTTGACCTGTACCCCATTTCACATATAAAATTAATTTAATATGAGCCATACATTTATAATTAAGAACAAAATAATGTTTTTAGAGAAGAATTTAGAAGAATATCTTTGGGCAGCAAAGATTATTCAGGACATAAAAAACACTAACTGTAAATGAAAAAATATGAACTGCATCTAATTAGTAAAATTTATGCTTGCCAATAGACAGATATTTATAGGGCAGACAACAAAATGAGAAAGAATTTGGAATGCAGGAAGTTGAAAGTGCTTGTGTTCAAAAGTCCATGAATGAAAGGCAACTGATGTAACAGAAATGACTAAAAGACTTGAAAAAACACTCAACTAATAAAAGTGGCTAAAAGCACCTGTAATCCTATAGCTTTGGAGTCAGAGACAGGAGGATGGTTGGTTCTTGCTGGCTACAAGTCTGGCTGGAGATTCAGATAATCCACTGTTTCCAGGCAGTCCACCTCTTCCTAAAGGCTTCATAGCTCTATTAACAAGGGTGAAGAATTCAAAATGTCTACCCATAGTGGACACTGACAATTCAAACCATAACAACCTACACAAAGTTGTTGAGATTTCCCAGTTCTTCCAATCTGTTTCCTATGGTTTAGATATAATTATAAAATCTAGCAGAAAGATAATTCATTTTTTTTTCACTTCCAGAGAGCGAACCTAGAACATCATAAATACTAGCCACTCAAGAGAAAGTGGTTGTAAGTGACAGAGCATGTCACAGTTAGCTTCAGCTGTTCACTTAACACAAACCAAGAGTTACTTTATCAGAGTGGTCTGTGTCTGTGTTTGCTTTGTAAGGTATTTTCTTTTTTTTTTTTTTTTTTTTTTTTTTTTTTTTTTTTTTGTTGTTGGGGACATAACCCAGGGCTTTTTTTTTCCTTGGCAAGCGCTCTACCACTGGGCTAAATCCCCAACCCCTGTAAGGTATTTTCTTAACTGTTAGTTAATGGAAAAGGCCTAGTCAGCAGAGGGATAGTGTCATCTCTAGGCAGGTGGGCCTCAGCTGTATAAAAAAAGCTAGTGGAGCAGGTCAGTGGAAGCAAGCAGTGAGCAGCATTCCTCGGTGCTCAAGCTCCTGCTCTGGCCTCAGCTTCTCTCCATCTGGACTCTAACTTGTAATTCAGATAAAGCCTTTCTTCCCCAAGTTGGTTTTGGTCTGTAGTTTGTCTCAGTAACAGAAAACAAGCTAAAGCAGAATGAGATATCCAATGTCTTCCTCTGGCCCCTGCATTTGTGAGCATGTTCATCTGCATACTCAGGTGCATCCATACCACACTCATACATCACACACAAGGTTCTCTTTTTAATGAAAAAGTAAAGTATCAAAGTATAGACTTAAGCTCTGTAAAGTATATAGCTTTCACTGCATGTACATAGCTCTCGAATAAAACAAAGAATTTCTGGTGGGTGCAACAAGCCTTCCACAGTCCGCACTGCAGAGGATCAGAGAGAATGACTCAACAGGAAGGACCTGTGAGTAAGCTGTAGCACGTGGGAGAAGAGCAGAGCCCTGTAGGATGACTGATGTCCTCAGGGAAGGGATGGCGCTTGTAGGTGGTTTCTCCCAGACCAATAACCGTCAGCTCACAGTAAAGCCCTGACTCATCAGGAGTCTGTGAACCACTTGGAGAACAGGAAAATAGAATATTTCTTTTTTTGCAGCTAATTTAAATTGACAAATGTGTTTAATTTTTTTTGATTGACTCAAATAACAGATACTTGTAACAGCTATATTTAACATTTCTCAGGATCTGAGTTTATTATGAGAGTTTTTTTAAGTAGCATAAGCTTTTATTTCCAACCACTTAGGAGATTGAGGCAGGGGACCACAAGTTCTAAGCCTGTCTGGAATTCAGCGTAAGTTCAAGAATGTATTGGGCAACCTAGGGGAACCCTGTCTCAAAATTAAAAGTGGACAAGAGTTGAGTTGTAGCTCACTTTGGTAGTATGAAGTGGCTCACATGCAAGAGGTCCTAGGTTCACTGTATGGAACTAAAGAAAAAATGAGTTATCTTTCTTTTTTTTTTTTTTTTTTTTTTTTAATTTTTTTTATTATTAACTTGAGTATTTCTTATATACATTTGAATGTTATTCCCTTTCCGGTTTCGGGCAAACATCTCCCTCCCCCTCCCCTTCCTTATGGGTGTTCCTCCCCCCTCCCCCCATTGCTGCCCTCTCCCCAACAGTCTAGTTCACTAGGGGTTCCAGTCTTAGCAGGACCCAGGGCTTCCCCTTCCACTGGTGCTCTTACTGGGATATTCATTGCAACCTCGAGGTCAGAGTCAGGGTCAGTCCATGTATAGTCTTTGGGTAGTGGCTTAGTCCCTGGAAAACTCTGGTTGGTTGGCATTGCTGTACATATGGGGTCTCGAGGCTCCTTCAAGCTCTTCCAGTTCTTTCTCTGATTCCATCAACAGGGTCCTGTTCTCAGTTCAGTGGTTTCCTGCTGGCATCGCCTCTGTATTTGCTGTATTCTGGCTGTGTCTCTCATGGCGATCTGCATTCACATTTTGATCATCCGTCTTGAGTTTCATTTGTTCTAGGCATCTAGGGTAATTCAAGCATTTGGGCTAATAGCCACTTATCAATGAAGTACATACCATGTATGTCTTTCTGTGATTGGGTTAGCTCACTCAGGATGATAGTTTCCAGTTCAACCATTTGCCTCTGAATTTCACAAAGTCATTGTTTTTGATAGCTGAGTAATATTCCATTGTGTAGATGTACCACATTTTCTGTATCCATTCCTCTGTTGAAGGGCATCTGGGTTCTTTCCAGCTTCTGGCTATTATAAATAAGGCTGCGATGAACATAGTGGAGCACGTGTCTTTTTTATATGTTGGGGCATCTTTTGGGTATATGCCCAGGAGAGGTATAGCTGGATCCTCAGGCAGTTCAATGTCCAATTTTCTGAGGAACCTCCAGACAGATTTCCAGAATGGTTGTAGCAGTCTGCAACCCCACCAACAATGGAGGAGTGTTCCCCTTTCTCCACATCCTCGCCAGCATTTGCTGTCACCTGAGTTTTTGATCTTAGCCATTCTCACTGGTGTGAGGTGAAATCTCAGGGTTGTTTTGATTTGCATTTCCCTTATGACTAACGATGTTGAACATTTCTTTAGGTGTTTCTCAGCCATTCGGCATTCCTCAGCTGTGAATTCTCTGTTTAGCTCTGAACCCCATTTTTTTAATAGGGTTGTTGCCTCCCTGCTGTCTAACTTCTTCAGTTCTTTGTATATTTTGGATATAAGCCCTCTATCTGTTGTAGGATTGGTAAAGATCTTTTCCCAATCTGTTGGTTGCCGTTTGTCCTAACCACAGTGTCCTTTGCCTTACAAGCTTTGCAGTTTTATGAGATCCCATTTGTCGATTCTTGATCTTAGAGCATAAGCCATGGGTGTTTTGTTCAGGAAATTTTTCCAGTGCCCATGTGTTCCAAATGCTTCCTAGTTTTCTTCTATTAGTTTGAGTGTATCTGGTTTGATGTGGAGGTCCTTGATCCACTTGGACTTAAGCTTTGTACAGGGTGATAAGCATGGATCGATCTGCATTCTTCTACATGTTGACCTCCAGTTGAACCAGCACCATTTGCTGAAAATGCTATCTTTTTCCATTGGATGGTTTTGGCTCCTTTGTCAAAATCAAGTGACCATAGGTGTGTGGGTTCATTTCTGGGTCTTCAATTCTGTTCCATTGGTCTATCTGTCTGTCTCTGTACCAATACCATGCAGTTTTTATCACTATTGCTCTGTAATACTGCTTGAGATCTGGGATAGTGATTCCCCCTAAGTCCTTTTATTGTTGAGGATAGTTTTAGCTATCCTGGGTTTTTTGTTATTCAGATGAATTTGCAAATTGTTCTGTCTAACTCTTTGAAGAATTGGATTGGTATTTTGATGGGGATTGCATTGAATCTGTAGATAAGCTTTTGGTAGAATGGCCATTTTTACTATATTAATCCTGCCAATCCATGAGCATGGGAGATCTTTCCATCTTCTGAGATCTTCTTCAATTTCTTTCTTCAGAGTCTTGAAGTTCTTATTGTACAGATCTTTTACTGGCTTGGTTAAAGTCACACCGAGGTACTTTATATTATTTGGGTCTATTATGAAGGGTGTCATTTCCCTAATTTCTTTCTCGGCCTGTTTCTCTTTTGTGTAGAGGAAGGCTACTGATTTATTTGAGTTAATTTTATACCCAGCCACTTTGCTGAAGTTGTTTATCAGCTTTAGTAGTTCTCTGGTGGAATTTTTGGGATCACTTAAATATACTATCATATCAGCTGCAAATAGTGATATTTTGACTTCTTCTTTTCCGATCTGTATCCCCTTGCCCTCCTTTTGTTGTCTTATTGCTCTGGCTAGAACTTCAAGAACTATATTGAATAAGTAGGGAGAGAGTGGGCAGCCTTGTCTAGTCCCTGATTTTAGTGGGATTGCTTCAAGTTTCTCTCCATTTAGTTTAATGTTAGCCACTGGTTTGCTGTATATGGCTTTTACTATGTTTAGGTATGGGCCTTGAATTCCTATTCTTTCCAGGACTTTTTATCATGAAGGGGTGTTGAATTTTTGTCAAATGCTTTCTCAGCATCTAATGAAATGATCATGTGGTTTTGTTCTTTCAGTTTGTTTATATAATGGATCCGTTGATGGTTTTCCGTATATTGAACCATCCCTGCATGCCTGGGATGAAGCCTACTTGATCATGGTGGATGATTGTTTTGATGTGCTCTTGGATTCAGGTTTGCCAGAATTTTTATTGAGTATTTTTAAATCGATATTCATAAGGAAATTGGTCTGAAGTTCTCTTTCTTTGTTGGGTCTTTGTGTGGTTTAGGTATAAGAGTAATTGTGGCTTCATAGAAGGAATTCGGTAGTGCTCCATCTGTTTCAATTTTGTGGAATAGTTTGGATAATATTGGTACGAGGTCTTCTATGAAGGTCTGATAGAATTCTGCACTAAACCCGTCTGGACCTGGGCTCTTTTTGGTTGGGAGACCTTTAATGACTTCTTCTATTTCCTTAGGAGTTATGGGGTTGTTTAACTGGTTTATCTGTTCCTGATTAAACTTCGGTACCTGGTATCTGTCTAGGAAATTGTCCATTTCCTGCAGATTGTCAAGTTTTGTTGAATATAGGCTTTTATAGTAAGATCTGATGATTTTTTGAATTTCCTCTGAATCTGTAGTTATGTCTCCCTTTTCATTTCTGATTTTGTTAATTTGGACACACTCTCTGTGTCCTCTCGTTAGTCTGGCCAAGGGTTTATCTATCTTGTTGATTTTCTCAAAGAACCAACTTTTGGTTCTGTTGATTCTTTCTATGGTCCTTTTTTTTTCTACTTGGTTGATTTCGGCTCTGAGTTTGATTATTTCCTGCCTTCTACTCCTCCTGGGTGTATTTGCTTCTTTTTGTTCTAGAGCTTTTAGGTGTGCTGTCAAGCTGCTGACATATGCTCTTTCCTGTTTCTTTCTGCAGGCACTCAGCGCTATGAGTTTTCCTCTTAGCACAGCTTTCATTGTGTCCCATAAGTTTGGGTATGTTGTATCTTCATTTTCATTAAATTCTAAAAAGTCTTTAATTTCTTTCTTTATTTCTTCCTTGACCAGGTTATCATTGAGTAGAGCATTGTTCAATTTCCACGTATATGTGGGCATTCTTCCCTTATTGTTATTGAAGACCAGTTTTTAGGCCGTGGTGGTCCGATATACGCATGGGATTATTTCTATCTTTCTGTACCTGTTGAGGCCCGTTTTTGACCAATTATATGGTCAATTTTGGAGAAAGTACCATGAGGAGCTGAGAAGAAGGTATATCCTTTTGCTTTGGGGTAGAACGTTCTATAAATATCCGTTAAGTCCATTTGGCTCATGACTTCTCTTAGTCTGTCTCGTCTCTGTTTAATTTCTGTTTCCATGATCTGTCCATTGATGAGAGTGGGGTGTTGAAATCTCCTACTATTATTGTGTGAGGTGCAATGTGTGTTTTGAGCTTTAGTAAGGTTTCTTTTTTTACGTATGTAGGTGCCCTTGTATTTGGGGCATAGATATTTAGGATTGAGAGTTCATCTTGGTGGATTTTTCCTTTGATGAATATGAAGTGTCCTTCCTTATCTTTTTTGATGACTTTTAGTTGAAAATTGATTTTATCTGATATTAGAATGGCTACTCCAGCTTGCTTCTTCCGACCATTTGCTTGGAAAGTTGTTTTCCAGCCTTTCACTCTGAGGTGGTGTCTGTCTTTGTCTCTGAGGTGTGTTTCCTGTAGGCAGCAGAATGCAGGGTCCTCGTTGCGTATCCAGTTTGTTAATCTATGTCTTTTTATTGGGGAGTTGAGGCCATTGATGTTGAGAGATATTAAGGAATAGTGATTATTGCTTCCGGTTGTATTCATATTTGGATGTGAGGTTATGTTTGTGTGCTTTTCTTCTCTTTGTTTTGTTGCCAAGACGATTAGTTTCTTGCCTCTTCTAGGGTATAGCTTGCCTCCTTATGTTGGGCTTTACCATTTATTATCCTTTGTAGTGCTGGATTTGTAGAAAGATATTGTGTAAATTTGGTTTTGTCATGGAATATCTTGGTTTCTCCATCTATGTTGATTGAGAGTTTTGCAGGATACAGTAACCTGGGCTGGCATTTGTGTTCTCTTAGGGTCTGTGACATCAGTCCAGGATCTTCTGGCCTTCATAGTTTCTGGCGAAAAAGTCTGGTGTGATTCTGATAGGTCTGCCTTTATATGTTACTTGACCTTTTTCCTTACTGCTTTTAATATTCTTTTCTTTATTTTGTGCGTTTGGTGTTTTGACTATTATGTGACGGAGGTGTTTCTTTTCTGGTCCAATCTATTTGGAGTTCTGTAGGCTTCTTGTATACCTATGGGTATCTCTTTTTTTAGGTTAGGGAAGTTTTCTTCTATGATTTTGTTGAAGATATTTACTGGTCCTTTGAGCTGGGAGTCTTCACTCTCTTCTATACCTATTATCCTTAGGTTTGATCTTCTCATTGAGTCCTGGATTTCCTGTATGTTTTGGACCAGTAGCTTTTTCCGCTTTACATTATCTTTGACAGTTGAGTCAATGATTTCTATGGAATCTTCTGCTCCTGAGATTCTCTCTTCCATCTCTTGTATTCTGTTGGTGAAGGTTTTATCTACAGCTCCTTGTCTCTTCTTTTGGTTTTCTATATCCAGGGTTGTTTCCATGTGTTCTTTCTTGATTGCTTCTATTTCCATTTTTAATTCCTTCAACTGTTTGATTGTGTTTTCCTGGAATTCTTTCAGGGATTTTTGTGACTCCTCTCTATGGGCTTCTACTTGTTTATTTATGTTTTCCTGTGTTTCTCTAAGGGAGTTCTTCATGTCTTTCTTGAAGTCCTCCAACATCATGATCAAATATGATTTTGAAACTAGATCTTGCTTTTCTGGTGTGTTTGGATATTCCGTGTTTGCTTTGGTGGGAGAATTGGGCTCCGATGATGCCATGTAGTCTTGGTTTCTGTTGCTTGGGTTCCTGCGCTTGCCTCTCGCCATCAGATTATCTCTAGTGTTACTTTGTTCTGCTATTTCTGACAGTGGCTAGACTGTCTTATAAGCCTGTGTTTCAGGAGTGCTGTAGACCTGTTTTCCTGTTTTCTTTCAGCCAGTTATGGGGACAGAGTGTTCTGCTGTCGGGCGCGTAGTTTTTCTTCTCTACAGGTCTTCAGCTGTTCCTGTGAGCCTGTGTCTTGAGTTCACCAGGCAAGTCGTTTGTAGCAGAAAAGTTTGTCTTACCTGTGGTCCCCAGGCTCAGGTTTGCTCGCGGGGTGTTGCCTATGAGCTCTCCACGGCCTCAGCAGCCAGGAAGATCTGTGCAGCCCCTTCCGGGAGGTTCCGTGCACCAGGGTTCCAGATAGCTTTTGTTTTCCTCTGGGGTCAGTACTGTGTGCAGCGTGCAGTCTCTTCTGGTTTCCCAGGCGTGTCCGCCTCTCTGAAGGTTTAGCTCTCCCTCCCACGGGATTTGGGTGCAGAGAACTGTTTATCCGGTCGGTCCCTTCAGGTGCGGTGTCTCAGACGCAGTGGATCTGCTGCTCCTGGGCCCTCCTCTACGGGTACCCAGAGGCCGTATACAGTATCCTCCTGGGCTAGGGATGTGGGCAGAGGTGGGCGGCGTTGGTGGTCTCCTCCGCTCTGCTGCCTCAGGAGTGCCCGCCCGACCAGGCGGCCAGAACTCCCCTCCGGGGGGCCTGGGAGCAGAGAGCTGCTGAAGGCAGGGATCCTCCTCTGGTCCGGGACTCTGGCCAAACACCATGAGTTATCTTTCTGCTCAGTTGTATAACAATGTCCAAGCAATCTTGAGTATTTCTTATTTACATGTCGAGTGTTATTACCTTTCCCAGTTTACGGGCCAACATCCCCCTCACCCCTCCCCCTCCCCTTCTTTATTGGTGTTCCCCTCCCCATCCTCCCCCCTTGCCGCCCTCCCCCCAACAATCTAGTTCACTGGGGGTTCAGTCTTGGCAGGACCCAGGGCTTCCCCTTCCACTGGTGCTCTTACTAGGATAGAACTGGGAAATTCTTAACAGCTTTGTGGAGGTTGTGTTATGGTTTGGATTGTCAACGTTCACTACAGGTAGACATTTTGAATACTTGATCCCTCAGTTTATAGAACTATGGAGCGTTTAAGGAGGAGGCTGCCTGGAGAAAATGGGTCATTAAGGATGGGCCCTTTGAGGTTCTACTTAGCCCCAGTTTGGCCTGCTCCCTTGAAGGCCAGCGGAGAGTATTTGCTGCAGGGTACCTCAACCATCACCAGCATCCCTTCCTCATGAAGGTGTGAAATCTCTCTGAAACTGAAAGCCGTGTCAAATCCTTTGTCTTTTATGCTGCTTGCAGAGTGTGCTGCAGTCATAGCATCTGGAAGTAATGAGTATAGGGGCAGAGGCCATTTACGTTCCCAGTAGATTAGAAAACGTATTGAACATACTGCTTGCATTTTTTGTTTTCTCATTTTAGGAATTGGACTTTGAGTTCTCAGTTTTCTTCTGCTGCTAATGATACATCTGGACAGCTCTAGCTTGCTGTGTATTTGAGTCATGTCTTGATATAGGAGAACCTCTATTATTCGGTCCCAGGCCCCCTTACCATTTAAATCCTTCTTGTTTATGAAGTTACCACATCTCCATCCTTTCTTACACAGCATCTCTCTCATTGGAAAGCAGTCTCCTTCTGTGGTGGTTTGAATATGCTTGGCCCAGGGAGTGGCACAATGAGGAGGTGTGGCCTTGTTGGAGGAAGTGTGTCTCTGTGAGGGTGGGCTTTAAGACCTTCTTCCCAGCTGCTGGGAAGTCAGTCTTCTCCTGTTTGCCTTTGGAATATTATGTAGAATTCTCAGATCCTCCAAAACTGTGCCTGCCTGGGCACTGCCATGCTTCCTACCATGATGATAATGGACTGAACTTCGGAACCAGTAAGCCAGCCCCAATGAAATGTTCTCCTTTAGAGAGTTTTTGGTCATGGTGTCTCTTTTTAGCAGCAGAATCTCCAAGGCACCAACTAAAATGATGTAGCTATTTTCCCTGTCTATTAAATCTCCCTCACTCCAGAAGGTCCATCAACAAAGATGTCTTCACCATAATGACTACTGTCTTCTGCTTCCATTGTATTTGTGGTTGCTATAATCTATTTGGAAATTCCATTTGCTTCCTTGTGTCAGTTACCCTTTAACATACCTGTGTCCTCTCCTGTCCCAACAAGAATGTACCAGGATCAGTTAATATAGACTCTGCCCTCAATTTTACCACAGCACTGGTAAACAGCTGCACTGTTTTCACTTAAAAATATTTACTCTATTTTTAATTCTGTGAGTGCATGTGCACATGAGTTCAGGTGCTTCTAGAAGTCCGAAGACATGTTGGATCCCTTGAAGCTGGAGTCGCAGGCACCTGTGAGCTACCTGACATGGGTGCTGGGAACCAAACTCAGGTCTCATAGAAGAGCAGCAAGCATACTTAGTTCTTGGACCACCTACTAAACCCCACTTGGGTGCTGGAGAGATTGCTCAGTGGTTAGGAGTACTGACTGCTCTTCCAGAGGTCCTGAGTTCAATTCCCAGCAACCACATGGTGGCTCACAATCATCTGTAATGGCATCCAGTGCCCTCTCCTGGTGTGCCTGAAGACAGCAACAGTGTACTCACATACATTAAAAATAGTTTTTTTAAATCTGCTCATCTAATTTTTAAATAGCTGTTCAAAAAGTTCCATATGATTAAACATTTTACCCACCTTTAAAGGAACTGTAAAATGCCCACACTTTTAACGGAGAACCTCCCTATTTATTACAAACTGGATTTGAACTCACATCCGTTGTCTCTACCCCCCAGGTGCTGGGATTGCAGGCATTGCATCTAGGGGGTGGGGAGGAGGAAAAGATGCTTAACTGTGTATAAATGCAATTGCCCAGAGGAAGACACATTTATTGGAAAACATGGTCTCAGACATGGCTGTATTGAATGTGCCATGATGTTGATGGATAAGAGCACACTATTAGCAATGGCAGCCAAGCTAAATCACGGACCAAGAAGCATGATCTGCTTTGGCATCGGGTAAGCATCAGTCAGTTAAAGTTTAACAGGGAATGGCAAGAGTAAACGAAGGAGCTACACGAAAGCTCGTCTTTCAATGAAAAGGACTCCGCTCAATTTGCAGGCTACACTTGATGCCCTTTGGATACCAGTCAATCAGAAAGTAAAACCAGCTCCTGGACACTTTGGCTTGCTTGTGGCTCTGCCGAGAATAGATGCTGCACATACAAGAAGAACTACTATCTGGGTGTACAGAGCATTTGACTGTCTGAGAATTCTAGTGCCAATGAGATGGTCCTGTGCATAAAATGATTGTCAGGCAAACTCGATGACCTGGGCTCAGTCCTTGGAGCCTATGTAAAGGCAGGAGAGAGGTGACTCCCAACGAAGTTGCCTTCTGCACTTCACACACACACATTGATGGATAAAATAAGAAATTTAAAACTCTAGTCTAGCATCAACCAGGCTGGGTAGATGGAAGCTAATTGAGGAGACTTTAATAATGCCTGTTTTCTGCTTATAAATACCTTCTTCTTCCCGGGCCCTTACTACACTATTCTGACCCTTTGCATTCCTCAAGGCCTGGCATGAGGTGCCTAGGTCTATTGACTCTTGTAACAGTTTTCCTGTTTCCTTGTGCTATCATCCAGTTGTTCTTCAGTTATAAACTATACTTGTCTCCCTGGCTCAGAGCCTTAGCAATAATTTCTTCCTTTTATTTGCAGCACTCTACGACTGTTGGCTCCATCTGTGTATGTGTTCGTGTCACTCTCTGGGGATGCCTCAGGATGTCCTTTTATCATATTGTCTCGAGGCAGCAGGTGCCTCAGCTTCATCCAGCAAAAGAGAAAGCAGGATAAACTAAGTCCGCACGCAATTTTTCCTTGACTGTCTGCCTTCTGTACTGGAGTTGGCTCAGGGTGAGTATTCTCTTCTCTGATCTCCTGTTTCCAGAGTGCACAGGCCTTTCTCGTCCTTGTGAGCTCAGAGCTTGAGAAACAGAACAAGGGTGTGGTGTGGCTTACCTTCAGCCAATGCTGATTTGCATTGAAACAGAACCACTGACTACTACATACACAGGGAAAGAGAAAGGAAGAAAGGTCCAGCAGGGTCAGTCCCCAGGTGGAAGAGCCGATAGAATTCATCAATACCACTGTGGACTCTTCGGTTTTTATTCAGAGGCTTGCTGTTTTAGCCTTGTTTGGCACAAAACTCAAAAGGGAAAGGACAAGAGGGGACTTTGGGGAAAGTCCTGATAAATGATCAGCTCGCTTTATTATAACACCAAGGATTAGCACCCAGCTCAGCTCTTTAATTATTTATTAACTGCATGAATTATTTAACCCCACTAACTGCTTGCCTTAAATATAAAGTGGTGCTTATGCCTACAAATCTAGGTGCATTTTGTGGGTTTCCAAGACACTGAGTTAAAGTGCTGAGCACCGTACTTGGCAGGGGGTTAAGGGCTAAGTTGGTGGTAGTTATTATCTGCCTGAACTAACTGAGAAGAATTCTTGTTTAGAGGTGTTTGCTTCAGCTCAGTGTCGGAGCAGTAACCCCTCCCTTATCACATCAGCTGTCTTTCTCCTCCTGTCTTTGGAATTAATGATTTACCACATGACTGACCTTCGTGCCTGTCTCAAATGGCACCGTTCTCTCCCTCTTACACTCTCAACTATCACTTGCATGCCAGAAGAGGGCATCAGATCCTAATGAAGATGGTTGTGAGCCACCATGTTGTTGCTGAGAATTGAACTCAGGACCTCTGGAAGAGCAGTCAATGCTCTTAACCACTGAGCCATCTCTCCAGTCCCCACCCCGAACTATGATCTATAATAAATGAATGGATGCCAAAAAATTTGGGGTCCCCTTTGTGGTTCTTAATATCATTAAAAAATAACTTAAGAGTGGACTCAAATAGAAGCTTTAGGAGAGTTTTATTAGCGTTTAAAAGGAAACCTCCCAGAGCAGAGAAGCTAGAAAAGGAAAAACTAGCCATGCCATTTAAGTTAACAGGAAGGTCAGCCACTTGGCAGATGAGCAGCCACATGGTAGGGAGGGGACTTTTAGAGAAAGAGAGAGGAACCACGAGGCAAAGTCATCCTCTGACCAATATACACATTTCGTGGTGCACAAACACATGCACAGGAGTCCTATTAAACAAATATATTTTTAATTGAAAAGAAAGAAAAGACCTGTTTATTATGTTTTTGGTGCTGTGAACCAAATTTCTGACAGAAATTACACTGCGAGGGGATTTCGGTCCGTGGCAAAGT